>NC_069115.1:7751743-7889462 GCF_025612915.1 Magallana angulata
CTCTTTAAAATGGAGAGGTAACCAATAAATTGCAGCAGTTGTGTAAGTGGCACTGGCCAAATATTTACAAATTGGATTTTGAAAGAAACTCAAAAAGTTTGTTAAGGGCAGCTGAATATGCTTTGTTAGTTGATGGTACTAAAGAACAATAGAGTAATCTATTTACTTCCCTTTTTGAGTTTCCCAGATGTATATCGGTAGAGGCTGGGCTATGTGTCTGCTTGTGGTGCTAAACGCCTGAATCTGCCCCACTGTGAACGAGATAAGTAGTCGGCTATAAAATTTTGTTTTGTAGGAATGTGTGATGCCTTAATTCAAATGTTTGACTTGAGGCAAATTAACACAAGCTAGCGGATCAGGTTCATAACACTGACTTGGATGTAGATTGGTTGATAGCTTGGACAACTGACATATTGTCAATATGAAATAATAGCCAGTTGGAGTTTGCGAATTGGCTTTGCCATAATATGAGAGCAACTACCACTGGAGAAGGTTCCAAGAAGGTCACATCCCTAATAAATGCTTGTCTTGCCCTAGAGGTAGGTCAGGACTTATGTGCCCATTTCCCTATCAAGTTAATACCCAAACTCCCTTTTTGTCCCCCTGCACTATCATAAAAGGCCTGTCACACCAAGCTACGTCCCAACGGCGTGTTCACGTTGTTGTATAAATAATGGAATCGCCGTAGGATCGCAAGGAAAATTCAGAAAAAATGTACAGTTTTATTGGAAAATTTTACAAGTGGAGATGTCACGGCGTCCTGACGTTCTTACGAAGCTCTCACAGCGTGCAACTGCGTTTCCACGGAGTTCTACTTGACGATTAACTGCGCTCTCGCTGAGTCTCCGCCGAGCGCTCATGACGTGCAAGGAGTTTTTACCGCGCGTCCACAGCGTGCTCTGCGCGCACAAGACGTTCTTAACTACTTGGTAGGTTAATATAAATTTGTACAATTGAATGGGAAACAAACAAGAATTTACAACTAGTTAATAAATGATGAAAAAATTGTTTTGATTTTATGAAAAGGTACATTGTAATTGAATCATGACTACTTCTAAACAATATGTGAAGGACAAAGACAAAACTCTTAGTAGTCAGAACTATTTCTAAACAATTTGTGAAAGACTAGGACAAAACTCTTAGTAGTCAGGTCTACAAAAAAGATCCGTTATTAGTTAGAAAACATAGAAAAGATGTGAAAACATCAGAACCAAATGGCATAATTTCCATCTACGTCCACCGATAGGTCTTGGAATATTAGCAAATGCTACTTTTTACAGAGCCATCTACATCCAGTTTGATAATTATTACATCGCTTGCTATTGTACAACATCCATTGTTCGAGTTTTCGTGTTCTTGATGACAATGCAATAGAAACGCCGTGGGAGCGCAGGATGAACGCAGCAACAGCTGTTTGAGGGTCGCTGTGTGAACGCAGCCAAATGAAAAAAAAACTTGTCCAAACGCTGTGGATGCGCAGTGAGAGCGAGATAGAGACGCAGTGAGATCCAAAAGGACTCCGTGAAGTCTCCGTACAAGCGCAATTGACTTATCACTGCGTTAAGCTGCGTTCCTTGAGCGCGCCGACGGAGCTCTCATTGCGCTGTTGGAGATCGTACGGCGCCGTCACGGCGACCTCACCACGCTTCTACGGCGTGTTTATCAGAACGTAGAGCCACGGCGCGTACTTTGTGCATGTTGATACGGCGCTGTAGGAGACTCTACTGCGTTTACCTTGGCGTTTTACATTATTTAAGACGCAGCGAGATCGCTGTGAGAACGCAGCTCCCGTGTGACAAGGGTTTAAGGAGTTCGATTGTGTTGTTATGTACCCATCTTTGAAAAGAAATTACAGATATACCATTGTACGGTTTCAAAAATTACTGCCAATTTCTGAGATCTGCTTTGATTTTTTTTGTTACTCTGATTCTGTGTTAGTGTTTGGTAAAGCCTATTGTGAATTTATAAGGCGCCGGCAAAAAGCTAAGCAAGTCGTAACTACCTTGAAGGCAAGGTTTCATAGGCCAATAAGTGACTACATTTCTCTCAAGGACACGTTTTTGCTTGCAAAAATTAGTTAATGTAGAATTAAGGAAGTTTAATTTTTCAGTGGGGAGTTGCAGTCATGTTTTGCAGGTCTAACTGTTTTTTCATAAGCGATTGGGAGCAAATGGTCCTTACAAAAGAGTAGTGGCAGATTGATGAATATGATGAACCACAAAATAAAAAAAAAATAATCGTGGTAATTAATAATATAATTATTTTGGGAGTATCTCTGGATAAGCTAGTGAGGAAATGCTGCAAACTTGTCACACAATGCACAACTTATTGATGATCCAAAGGCAACTTTTTGTCAAAATAATATTTTTCCTGGAATTTAAACCCAAGCAGATCAAAATCACCAGGAATACAGGAAGTAATCTAAAAGCTGTCTTAATGTCAGGTTTGGCTAGAAATGCAGCACCTACCAGCTAAAGCTATTAATTCGACTGGATGGTCTAAATTACTATATTGAAATTGTAACGGCATTTAATTATTTCATTATGTTTGTGTATATTTTGTTTTACATAACATCGCTCCTTGCGAGCAATGTCCAAATATTACGTAATGGTCAAAACGTATTGCTCCTCACGAGCAACTGGCATGCAGTATATAGAGGGGAACGATTTTATTAGACCCATGGACGAGAACGCTACAACTGGTTGCAGCGGTGGGATTACTTGTAATTTCTTCGGATTTTAATTCTAAGCTTCTTTGAACTATTCTGTTTGATATTTAAACTTGTGAATATGGGAGTAAATTCAGGAGATTTGTGAATGTGATTGATTTTGATGAAACTGGACATCGAGTGATTGAGGGACGGATGGACAAAAAGTACTCTAGTTGCTACTTGATGTTCAACCGCAAGGAAAATTTCAACTTTGTCAAGCGAGGTAATAAAGATATTTTCTTCTACCGGTGTCCGTGCTGCAAATGCAGAGTAAAAGCGTTTCCGGAGGAAATTGTAAATTATTTATTGTCAAACTTGATCCTTTTGTGACATTTGTGTTTAGTGCATTGTGCTCTTTTTCTAAAGATATTTTAAGATAGTGACCGCGCTATATATTCGCCAGTTGAAATAGATTTCTTGAACAGTTCGCCTATTAATTTACCACAAATTGCACTTCTATAAGAAGGAATCTGATACAGGATTTTGAAAATAGAATTACCGATTCCTATTGTCACCAATACCCCCCTGTTCAGGAGATATTTGCGAATAGAGAGAACTGCACTGATCATGAGGTGGAGCCTGAGAGTTCATGGTATTCAGGACTTATGTATTCTACATGTGGAATATTTGCATTAGTGTTGACTGTGTTAAGCGTGTTTCGTTATTCTGCGCAAAAACTGTTGTTACGCTTCACGCATGAAGCGCTGGAAAACATAACGATAATATTATTAGGCAATGTCGTGTGTGCAGTTTTGTGGAAATTGTCTACAAAGAAAGGACTGCCCGGATACCTATTACGATGCGAAATACTTTAACTGGAAGAACTTCAGATCAGGATGCCGTGAGTTACAATAAGGAAGTTGGATTGCCAGGATCGGGATTAAACCTTCACGTCAAACGCACGTTTGAAGGAGAAGGAAAAGAGGTGTGGAGTGAATCTGTGCGATATTTTGAGATCGTTGCAACGTTAAATAATTGGTTTATTGATATGAGACGCAGAGTTCTCATCAATTCTTTCCGTGGACAAGCGGAAGCGTTCGCATACGGATTACCAGACAGTATTGTACAGGATTATAACCAGCTAAAACTGCAGATGGACACTAGATTCGGACATACTGCGATGAAGGAGAGCTACATTGTTGAGGAAAAATGCGATGGAAGCTGCAGACAGAATCATTCAGGGACTTTGTCCAAGTTATTGCTAACTTATATTAAAGAGCTCATCCCGGAAATCGCAAATATGTGGAAGAAACAAGCCTTAAAACTTTTATGGACAACTGTAATACTGATAACAATTTCCGGTTGTCTGTGAAGCACACTATACCAAAGAGCACACAGGAAGCAGTGACTGCTGCGATGCAGGAGGAGTGCATTCAAATGACAGAGAACAGGAATTTAATAAGCAGGGAAAACAACCCTGTTATACCAGTTTACGGAGTATCGCGCGGAGTCAGACGAAAAGAGAAGGATAGTGAGGAAGTGCTACGGATGTAATTATGTTATGTATTTGTACAAAGACTGTCCAAAGCGAAAAATCACTAATGAAATGTAAGAGTGTCGAGGCAGTAGGACATGTGTCGGCACAGCACTTTGTGAAACGGCCTAGTACAGGAGAATTACAGCATCGTGATGATAGCAGTGAAGAAATGTCTGCAGTGTCATCGCAAACAGATGTTGAAAATGTGCATTTGAATTATGATTCTAACGATGGAAAATGTCAAATTATTGAAATCAGAGGAAAGTCAGGAATGAGGTTAGATGGCTTAGTGGAAGGCACATCGCTAGAGTGGGGGATTTGACACAGGTGCAATGAACACGTTCATAACAGAAAATGTTTATAGGAGCATTCTTCCAGAACATAGACCTGTGCTGGAGCACCCTAAAAAGCAAATGACCAAAGTCAACGGACGAAAGCTTAAAGTCATTGGAACTGCAAAAATATTTTTATCCTTTCTAGAATTTCAAGTAATATTTCGTGTAATTGTGGCAGACGTAAAATCAACTTCACTTGGCCAAGATTTCATTAGCAAATTTCACTGTCAATGGGGTTATTGTTTGAATGTGTGCAACCTTAAAGCATATGCTGATGGAGTATTGCGAGGATATTCTATTGTTAGCGTAAAGGATAGTACCGTTCCAGCGCATCATGAGAGTGTTATAAAAGCTACATTTGACAGGAGTGTAGATACTAGTGATGAGATTTTATTACCTCTAAAAACATTTGTAATTAACCATGGATTAGCGGTTGCACGAGAAATAGTGAAATCTAAATGTAGTGAAAATCATTTAATCCATTTGATCATGAAGTGTATGTTCAAAAACGTACTGAGGTAGCTGTGTTGGATCCTGTGGAAATTGTATCAACTTTGGAGATTCCGGAAGTATGTAGCACAATGTCAGAAGGCGCGGATATACCATTAACTGAAGAGCAAGTGGCAAAGTTTAAAAACTTTCTCTTAGCTCGTGCGGATGCATTTGCGGATCCAAACAAACCACTGGAGCGTGCAACGATTGGTGGACATCGTATCGAGCTAAAGGAGGAAATACCATTTAAGGAAGCAGTGCGCCAAGTATCTAATTTTAAGAGGGAGATAATGGATAAGGAGATCTAGAAGTTAGAGGAACAAGGATTAATTGAGAAATCCAACAGTCCCTAGTCAGCTCCTATCGTGTAAGTCCATAAAAAGGAAAAAAAAGCTGGAGACCTTGTGTCGATTATTGGAAATTAAATGTAAATACCATTAAAGATGCACATCCGAGATACTTCGGGTGGCAGATGATCTCGATGCCCTCTCTAAATCAACATGGTTTTCGTTATTAGATCTCAATATGGCATACCATCAAATTCCTATGAGTGAGAATGATAAGGAGAAATAAGCGTTTGCTACACCTCGTGGTGGACTTTACCATTATACAGTAATGCCGTTCGGATTATGTAACGCACCAGCGATATTCCAAAGAGTGATAGAATATGCGTTAAACGGATTACAATGGAATATAACGGTGCTATATTTGGAGGACATTATTGTGTACAGTGGTACTTAGATGAACATTTAAAGAATCTTAGTTTAGTAATAGATAGAGTACAGAGTGTAAACCTGAAACTTAATGCAAACAAATGCAACATTTCCGGCGAGAAGTAAGTTTTCTTGGTCACATCGTTTCAAAGAAGGATGTGATGTATATATATCTGCTTTATTACTTCCAGACCTCGTGAGGGGGTGAAAAACAAAAAAGTACAATAATAAAAGTCAGAATTTGTCTAATATAACAATTTCCAAAAATATGGCAGTAATTAAGCTGTGACAATACTGAAAGTTATATGACTAAACTTTTCCCGACGACATATACACAGATAAATGTGTGACTAGAACATGCTAGCTAAACAGGCCTATGCCTATCCTACATTGCGAACACGCGCTTACACAAAACAACGCAGTTGCAGAATTTAAACAAAGTAAGAGATATTGCATGACATCGTTAGATACACAAGATCATAATGGACATAAACTGACATGAATAAAATAAAACTTACTCCTTAGATAGGCCGAATTCCAAAAAATGATGCAAACAAAAACAGCAGGCCAAGCTCATGGCTGCCATTACCGATAAAACAAAAAACCAAACCGGACGGAACATATTATTCCGTTACGAGAGCAGCACAAATGATATTAAAACGGATCCTTCATTTCAAAATTGAAGCTGTAAAGAATTGGAGAACGCCCGTTAATATGACAGAGCTTAGAAGTTTCCTGGGACAAGCAGCCTACTACCGGAGATTCATAAAAGACTTTGCTAAAATAGCAAAATACCTACATATCCTTACTGGGGAAAATCAAGAATGAAATTGGACGCATGAATGTAATGCAGCGTTTGAAACAGAAATTAATATCTGCACCTATTCTTGGATATCCCGATGTGACTGCTTGTGATTTCATACTAGATACTGATGCTAGTAATGACGCTATAGGCGCTGTGTTATCGCAAATTCAAAATAGAAAAGAATTTGTGAAATCCTACGGAAGCTGCGTGTTGAATAATTCTGAAAGAAATTATTGTTTTACTCGGAAGGAAATGCTGGCTGTTGTTTATTTCGTTCAACATTTTAAACACTACCTACTTGGTCGAGAGTTCTTGCTAAGAACGGACCATGGATCCTTAGTGTGGCTCCATTAAAACCATAACTCTTACAAAAACTGCCGAAAAACTCTATGCATCCATAATAACAATATCAGAGTATAACGTGTACCCATAATGTGGTCTAGAGTGTCGGGTCTTAATAAATTTACAACAAGTTTGGTTGATTGATGTCGTCTTTTTTAAAAACTATTAGATGTGTGAAAATACAAAAATTAGAATTGTATTACATTATGTTATTATATATAAGATAAGATTTAAAAACTATGAGATGTGTGAAAATACAAAAATTAGAATTGTATTACATATTGTTATTATATATAAGATCTCTCATGATTTGCGTTAGTATATGATTTTTATTCAACGAGTTGTATGTTTTTTTTTATACCAGGGCCTTGGCAATGAGATAAAAAAACTAACACGTTGGATTAAAATGTACCATTGCAAATCATGAGAGATTCGTATTATCACATTTTTTCAAAGTATTTTTTTTTTGTTTCTTGTTTGTAGGAACTGACAAAAATGACAACTTTTTGTTACTTTCTTTTTGTTACTTTCTTTGACTTATTATCGATTTATTAGTACGTTGAATGTAGTGGCATGGTCTATAATACTAGAAACGTGTACCTTTTAATTTATAAACAATACACGTGTTTAATGTATATGTAAAGCAAATTAGCCTTATAAGTTTTGCCATTTAAACAAAAAAAAAAAAAAAACCAACCACCCCCCCCCAAAAAAAAAAACCAACAACAAACAAACAAACAAACAAAACCCTATGGATTTAGTTTCTTTTATATTATTCTTATGGTCAACGAAAGGTGCCTACAGGTTTATGAAATTCAAGATTAAAATTCTTTCAATGATGCATCATAACAATAGCTTGGTTCAAAAGTTTTTATCGGGGTTTAAAGAGGAATGGTCACGATGTTGGTCAATTTCTATTTTTTTTTTTCATGATTTACAATGCTTAAAAAATGCATTTCAAATGAACAAATGAAATTTGAGAACCATTCGTAGTATTATATGCAAGATACGTAAATAAACAGTTTTTAACATATAATACATTCATTTTAAGTGTAAAACTTGAATTTTTACTTTTACATTCAAAATATAAAAAAACGCTTTGTTTACAAAGCAAACAATTCCAAGCTCTGTAACTCGCTTATAACTTAACGAATGAAGCTTAAGTTATGGTTGCCTTAACTAAAGCATTGAAACATTAAAATCGGAAAAATAATATTGACCAAAATCGTGACCATGCCCCTTTAAATTTGTGGTAAACACAATGGAAACCATGTTTTAAACAATCATTTTCTATAAAATATGAAGAAAATGAGTAACAAATCTCAGAGTTTTGCCCATTTTCAACTAATGAAATATATCTAGAATGCCTAAAAAAATGGAGTTAAGCAAGCTCTTGGCCTCCTCTATTAAATGTTGTCAAATTGAAGATAGGTATTTGGATTACTTTTTTCAAAAGTTTGATATATAATGTCAAAAAATTGTTTCATTTTTAAATATTTCGTTTGAATCTGTAAAGTACGGGGAAAAAATCTACAAATCAAATATGAGCTCATAATGGTATTAGCACCAAAAAGACACTATGTTCAATTACTTGATCTTGACTTTAAACCATATTTCTACAAAATACAAGTCCGTTTAACTTGAACAGTAACAATGTTTGGTGTTGGTTGTGACATTTACATACCCACCCTATAATTGTTCATTGTTTCCCATTACCCTAATGTTAATGTGGACATACACATGTAGTACTTCACCTGTAATTAGAAGATACCGTAAGAACATTTATTTACCACATTTGTTAATAAATGGAAGTACGTTGATTTGTAAATTTTTTAACAACTAAAATGTGAAGCTAAAAACGATATTATAGAGGATGATCCTTTGCAAAGAAGTAATTTATTCTCTTTACCCAAAACATTTCGAAAAATTGAATCTTGCCCCTCTTCATATAAATTTTAAGGAAATTGTTTACCCGGGGTTTGAGTTGTCAAATTTGGATTATTATAAAGTTCAATGTTACAAGTAAAATTTTTTCTAAACTCAAAATCTATTTATAAATAAATTATCGTTGACATAACGTTTGATTTTTTTACGTACCTTTGACGTACCTTTTTTTAAAGTGAACATAAAGACTACAGTCAAATGTATATAACATAAAATAGATTGTTTTTCATTATCATCGTGGAATTGTTTTTGCATTCTGAGTAAACGTCTTCTTTAAAGCCAATTCTGCAAAGTTGTATCCGTTGGATATTTACATTTTTGTAAATCTATTCAGTTAAGATACCAAATTACATGTATAATTTTTATGGTCATCTGAAATAGGTACTCCATCTTAAAATAATAAAATCAATAAAATATCTAAAACATTACTAGAAAAAAACAATGGTCATCTTTTAAGTTGTATCTATTGGGTTTATTTCTAAGAACTTAATTTAGAATTGATTGTAATCATTTCATATGATCGATCTTAAAAAAGAACATATTTATAGCACATTGTAAAATTCATGTTTTTGCTATTGTATGCGTCACTGCAACAAATCATTTACATACTTTATGATATTTTTCTTACACTATTCTTATTATACTGATTTAAAAGAATCATCTTGTTAGGAAATAAATTTAGCCCACTTACACTCAGTCTGTAGGTTTTGTTAATTTGAAAACTAATGGAAACGACGATAATTCTTCTTGATGTTATTATCTCACATGAGCCGAAGGCTCAATATTGAAGTTTTCTGATCAAGATTTTTTCTGTCGTTGTTGTCGATGATGTCGTTGTTATAAACTTTTTACATTTTCATCTTCTTCAGAACTACCACTCAGATTTGATTTCAACCAAACTTTGCACAAAGAATCACTGGGTAAAGGGAATCCAAATTTCTTTAGTGAAAGGGTCAAGTCCTCTCAAAAGGGATGATAGTTAAGAATAATTGATGATTTGTTGGCATTTTAAAAAAAATTGTCTTCTCAAAAACCATATGGTCAGAAAATCTAAAATTTGTATGGAAGCATTATTAGGTAGAGTAGATTAAAAATCATGACCCTCGAGAGAAGGATGGGGCCTTAATTTGGGGATAAAAGTTTTCCATAAGAATATTTACAGAAAGTCCGTAAAAGTCTTATTTCAAAAACAATATGGTATAAAAACCAAAACTTGTGGGGAAGCATCATTAGGTAGTGTAGATTATCGTATGTTCAAATTATGGTCCTCCGGAGTAGGATGGGGCCACAATGGGGGATAATGTTTTACAAAAAAAATTATTTAAAAAGTCGTTTTCTCAAAAGCCAATCAGACGAAAGTATTAACTTGTGTGAAAGAATTATTAGGTAGTGTAAATGAGAGTTTGTTCAAGTCATGGTCCTCAGGGCAGGGTTGGTCTACAATAGGGGAATGAAGTTTTACATAACAATATATTTTTTTAAATTTTTCTTCTGAAAAAGCAATCTGTCAGAAAAATTCAAATTTGTGTGGAAGCATTTTATGTAGAGTAGATTCAGGTTTTTTAAAATTATGATCAACAAGGGGTAGGATGGAGCCACCATGGGGATGTGCAACTCTACATAGTAATATACAGAGAAATTATGCTAAAATTTTCTTCTCAAAACCATTTAACACGAAAGGCTTAAATTTGTAGATTGAAGTTTTGTTCAAATTATAGTCCCCAGGGATACGGTGTGTTTTTCTACTTTCACTATTGGTTAATCAGAATATTTCACAAGAATTCTTCAGTGCTTTTCACGAACGCATTTGTAACAGTTTCCATTGAAGAATTTAGTTTCGAGTTATCCTTTCCCTATCAGCGATTTGAATTCACTTATCAATTCTTATAAAACAGGAAAAAAATATCAATAAACCAACATTCTTATAAAAAGTCTGCAAACCTGAAATCATATACCACTTTAAAAAAGTATACCACCATCATCGAGTGAATTCAATGTGATGTAGTAAGAAATCAAAATATAATGTAAAAATCACCGTGTGTGCACGTGTGTTTAGTGTGACATAGGACAATCTTACGAGAAAAAATTGCCATTAACATTTTTGGAGAATTTATTTGTGTATTTTTTCAACAAAACTCCTATATGATACGAATAAGGACATATTCTTGCTCAAACTTTAAATGCAGATGTTTTCCTCTTATATTTTGCAAATTACGATTATAATTTACAGTTTGAAATACTTACGAGGGGGTATGTGCTATCGTAAAGTTACAACATCTTTTACGCGTAAGAATTTCATAAGATGTTTTGTGAAAATAAACAAAAACTAAAGTTTTCACTTACGATAAAAATCAATTGTAAGATTTTTTTTGTGAAAAGGGCAACAATTGTTTAGTACGTGTTTCTCTTTGCCTTGCAGATTTATTTAATTATTTTACCTCTTAAAAAATCAATAGAACTTAATAATAATAAATAATTATTGAGAGAGAGAGAGAGAGAGAGAGCAAGCATGGAAGGCTAAATGCTAGAAAAAAGAAACAGAATGGTGTGTAAATGGCACGGTGTGTTTGTCCTGGTAAGTGAAGGAATCAACAATGTCAGTACGTATGTATGAAATTAGAACAATTACAAGCTCAACGATTTACAATTTATGATTACACAAAATTACACTATGTAATCGATTACTATACGACTACGAGGGTTGTTAGAAAAGTTCGCGGACAAAGTGATTAACGGCAAAATTATTGTGTACTTTATAGGATGAGATATGTTTTATCAAATTACTATCATGTGAAAATAAGTATGCAAAAAATCATTTGATTTTGAAGTTGTTTTCAAAAGATAGGGCGATTTTATTTTGCATAAATTGGATTTTACGGAGCACCATTTCAAATTTCTACGACGTCAGGTGACGTCAAACTACAGAAAGACAATTTAAACCTGTCACTTTTTTTTCAAAGTAAACATATCTTAGTTCACACACTTTTCCAGCCACCAACCCATTTATAAAACGTATATCCCACCATTATTTGTCAAAGTTTTGTTTAATGTTTTTGTGTCATTTCGTAGATCATTTAGGTCCGAAAATCTCTGCCCACTCAGTTTCGACTTAAGATAAGCATACAAAGCTAAATTTATAGGTGCAAGATCCGGGTTGTACGGGGGGTCGGGATGCTGCAAGAGATCAAGATATCAGTTTCTCCATTTTCAAACCTTCAATTCTAATTGTGGTTCCAATTGTAAACCTTTGTCCTATAAAAATAGCAGCATCTAAGAACCTGTTGGTCTCCATCGGAGATTTTTTTGCGTGCACATAAAATTTAATGACGGCCCAGTGCTCCAAGGTATCCATTTACGTTAACGAGTTTGACTCATTTTTCTAGCGTTGGTCGTCCGTATTTGGCGATAAAACGATCAGAAATTATTCAATTTTATTGAAACTTTGACAAAATGACCTTCATAACTTATTGTGTTCTCATAGGAAAAATGGTTAATTTTTTTCCGCTTAAACTGTACATTTTTATAATAAAAATAAAATGCGTACAAAATATAAAACAATTAAATCTGACAAGCTGCGTGAAGCATAACTTATCAAAATAATTAATCTGTATATTTTTTATGGTGCATTTAAAATAAACAAATCGTTATGTATTTGTTAGAAAATACGTCAAGATTAAATATAAAAAGTTTTGCTGATTTCATGCGAATAGTCCGCTCACAATCGAATTTGTTCGCAAACGCTTCAAACAACCCTCGTACAATATAAAGTTGGCGTGCTCATGCCTGATCACTATATCTATGTCTCTCTAAAGGGCTTACTCATCAACAAAACGACCTTGCTCTAAAGTTTATCAACACAAAGGGGGTATACACTTATATTAACATGCTGTCGATCCCCTCCAGAACCAATTTTATGACAATTTTAATTTCTCTTCATACTAAATCAACATTTATGACAATGAATTTACAATTTAATTAAAATTACATGTAATAAACTTTAACATATGCCCAAAATTTCAACAGACGACGATCTTTAATATCAAACGATGGCATGTTATAAGGTAGTTGACCAGAGTACAAGCTGTGACTTGTGTGGATGCTTCCTTAGAAAGTGCAGATGATGTATGCTTGTTCAAGTTGATATCCAAGGGGTTTTGTCAGGCCACAATTGGAAGGGGCCGGGAAGGGTCGATTTCTTACATATTTATACATTTTAGTTTAGACTACATATAAGTAGAAAAAGGTATTTTTTTTTATAAAATAGCTATCAGCTAGAATAATTGTTTAATATACAGAGAAGGTGTAAATTCAAGTTTCTAAAAATCATGATCACCGCATGTAGAGTGGGACAACAATAGTAGGGTAGGGTCAATGTTTTACATAAGAATGTATACAGAAAAATCTTTAAGGACCTTTGCAAAAAAAACTAAAAGCTGTAACCTTAGTAAAAGCAATCTCAGATAGTGTTGATTCAAATTTATCGGGGTAGGGTGAGACGACACTGGGGGATGTCATTTCTTACAAAGGAAAATTGTTTAAATTATTTTCAAAAACTAAAATGTAATGATATATGGTATTACTTTTTTTTCAAGAATCTTACATGTAATATAATGTTGATTCTTAATTGTTTACACTGTGACACATGGACAAATCTTAAGACTCACAAGGGGTTTAATGTTTGATGTAGGATTATATGTTAAATAAGATTTTTTTGGGAAGAACTGCAATGCACACAATGTAATATGAATATGAAATCATCCCGTTACGAAAAGGACATTAAAGTATTCAGAGAAAAAATGAAAACTTTTTTACAGGATCAATTATATTAAAGTGGCCAGATATTTTGTATATGAGCCCATCAAGCTGAGTCTTTTATGGCTATTGTTGCTCAGGTGAGCGACGTAGTCTATTTGCCTCTTGTTTATCTATTGTACATTTAATATAGCGGAAAACATTATTATGACAATTCATACTACCTTATCTGGCAAGTCCACAAAAAATTTATAGTAAGCAATATATAAATAGTGCCTGTTTGGGAGGGTAACAGTTGAAATTGACACCCCGAGAAAACCATTGTCAACCGACGCGAGGCGTGTCAATTTCAACTGTTACCCTCCCAAACAGGCACTATTTTTTTTGTTATACTGAATGTCTTAATTTGTAAGAAAAGTTTACTGCTTTTATATAGGAATAACGTGAATTCTACAGCGAACCGTACGCGCATAATTTTCGCGCATGTAACAATTTTAATGTTACCCGTTGCTAAGTGCGTTGCTAACGCTGAGGGTAATAGAAAGGATTATGAACTGCGTCTTAACCAATCAGATTTCAGTATTTAACATGAAAGTATAACAAAATTAAATACTAACCGGTGATGACTTATCATTATGCAGTCAGATACCCTTCATTTAACTTTACTTACTTCCCATAATGTTGTTTCAAATTGCCACACAAATTATGTTTACTGCTAGCTGTGGAACACAATCGTTGATATGCAATATATACTGAAACGTGGATTACAATGCATTAAGGGGACAATAAGAAAATTCCGATCGAGGAAAAGGGAAAACCTCATTTTGGGACACTGAATACTTTAAATACTTCGTTCGTGAAAATGTAGAAACCCAGGAACTTGAAATCTGCTGGATTTTGCCGCTCTCCGATATTAAGTTTTTTGAAAATAACTCATCTGTGCAAACTAAACCCCAGAGGTTTGATATCGGTAAGATACTTTTAATGTCTGGAAACCTGTTCAGTAAAGATACCGAAATAATCTCTTTTGCTACTGATAAAAGTACTCTATATAAAGAAGAAATGAAAGTCAATATATGTCCAACACATTACTAGAAAATAATAATGGCGATCATTTGAGTTGTATTTTCACAGTTTAATAATAGAATAACAAGTGTTTTACTCTTGTTCTGGTGCAAATTAGCACAAAAATTGGTATATATGTGGGAAAACTAATGAATGGAAATATGCATATATATATATGCATATATATTTTACGTGAAATTGGGAGAAAAAATAAGTACCAATGATACATGTAATTATGCTTGGGGAAACCTACCAAATAACCCAATTTTGTGTAAATTGAGCTTAAAAGGTAAAATGTGCACAATTGTGATGATGGTACGAACATTTTGACAGTATTTAAAATTAACGAAACATTTACAAAACCCCGGCAAGAACTGACAAATATATTATTTATCAAAGGATTTTTCATAAAAATATTTCTGTTTTAATGTCATCAATCACTTGCACCGATGCTATTTATATTGATCATTTGCGCACGTCGCATGTTTAAGAGGAATACATGACGTCGTCTCAAAATGCATCAAATACAGTGTTGGATATCGCCGTGAAGTCAAGTAATAGAAAATTTAAGAAATTTACCCGGTTAAATTCTTTTTCTGTAAAATTTAGTTTTAGACAGCCGTATCATAGCTACGTAAGTTTCAATCGAATGTTGCTTTCAGATGTCGATAAAATTATTTAAGAACACGTACAATGAATCAGTTTATCTTGTTTGTCACAAGTTTTTTGTCAAAGAAATAGTAATTCCTTTACTTTACATGATTTGTAAACAAATTTAAGACTCGAGCTTTTTTCTCTGTTTTTTTTTTACATAAAACAATTTCTTTTCTCTGTTTCTCGCTTGTATCTTGATTTTTAACATTGACAGTTTGGTGAATCATTCAAAAAAGAAAAGAAAAGCATTATTTACACACAAAAAAAATAATGAAAAATTGTATCTAGATCCCTTTGAAAAATGACCCATATTATAAAATTTTTACAATGTTTTGTTTTAAGAGAGAAAAATATAACCTATTCAATATTCAACGTCGAAAGTAAATTTTGGGTCAATTTGTCAGCGGTGCAAACAGTTTTCGTTACACCCGATTCGAATAACCAATCAAACGGAATTCTTTTTATAATATTGAACAAATCAGATAATTATTTTTGTCTTTTTTAAAGATCCTGAGGACAAATCTGAGATACTTCAACAAAAATTTTCCCAAGTGCGTTTTTGGACAGAAAAGGACAGAAAATATTTTGAAAAATCAGAAAAAGAGAAAATGAAACTGTGGAGTCCAGTGCCTGATATTTCTACCGACGATGCAATGAGTTCATTGGAAGGTACTTTTTAGTTCAATAAGTCATTCCTAAATTTTCATTTACTATCAAAATCAACTGATCTACCTAATTTTTCTTGAAGAGCATATTTGTCGACAACAAAAACCTGTTTCGGATCCTGAGTTTATGAAAAAAATAGGATTCATATATTATGATGCCTTCGATTTAATCAAGAATTAATATTATGACAGTTTTACGTTCTTCTCATGCTGAATCAACACTTCTGATAAGTAAATATTGAATAAGAGTGTAATCAAATTGACATGCGCCTACTATGATTCAGCACTGATGGCCTGATTCAATGATATTTATAATAATTACGCTATCATGAGTCTTAAGGTATTTACAAGGACAAATAACCAAAATCAAAGGAAGCCATTTAAAAAAAAAATTAATGTCAGATGCTCAAAGAATATCAAAAATGGCATTTTTATGTTGATTTATATTGTCGATTTTCAGAATAATTATTTTTTCTCGTGCAGCGTTGATTAAAGACATATTGGGTTTTGCATCACGTTTTGTAAAAATAGTTTCTCTGATGACGAATAATTCTAACAAACTAAAGTTGGAATCGATGGTAATCATTAGTTCGGATGATGAAACAAAAAATGACTGGACATTGTGAAATACGTTTCTCTGTAATTGTAAATGTCACTACAATATATCCTTAAAAAGCCTACTTACTTTATGATATGTTTATGTACTATACCCCAGTATTTGTTATAATGATCAAGCATCTTCAAATTGCGAAATCATCCCAGGTCACATAAGTTAATGTGGAAACAATGGAATCGATGCAATTACTTCTTAGCTTTTTTTTAAATATAATATGATATTCACTGAGTATAAAATCAAATAAGTCTATTATTTTATTGTACAAATCAGTAAAAATTGAGCTTCAATCTCTGATAGTACTGAAGAAAGAAGAGAAATTAAAAAAATGCATTTAATCAAAGATACAAATAAATCGCGTATATATATCACCCTCCCGTTCGACGACCGTTCATAACCAAGCGTGTGGGATAGTTTCAAATTGATATTTTTCAATGTGTTGAGGCTATCAAAGATACGAAAAAAGAACAAAACAAACTCAAAAAATTACCTCCGGTATAAATTTACGACGTGTGATTCCAACGGATTAAAACATTTATTTTAATATTCAACATTGAAAAATGGATTTTGGGCCAATTTTTACCAGGCCCAACAGTCTTCAATAAGCCGGCTTCAAAATTCTAGTAAAAAAAATTCATGATATTGAACAGATTTAATGATTGTTTTTCTTCTCATTGAAGACCCCGAAGAATATCCTGGAACATTTTGAAACATGAATCTATTAAGTAGATATAAATAATTCGCGTAAAACAACTTTCTGTTCCAGACAGCTCAAAACCCTGCATCTTTGATAATATGAATTTGATAACTTTTCAACGTGTTGAAGCCATTAGAATTCTGAAGAAAAATATAACAAAATGTTGAAAAACTACCTCGGGAATATATTTACGACTTAAGATTTCAACAGAGAAAAACATCCCTGATTTGATATTTATGTCAAAAAATTTAATTTGGACCAATTTTAACCGAGACCAATAGCATTCGTTTCGGCGGCTTCAAATTTGATATTACTGAACAGATTGAATGATTTTTTTTTTTATCAAAGATCCTTACACACTTGAATATCAATTAACCCAAATGAGTTTAAAGACATCGAACAAGTACATAAAATCAGTTAAAATATTTTTTTTTAAAATCTGAAACAAAGGGAAACAAAGGGAGAAAAATTGATGAGTCAACTGCAAGGTAATTCGACTGGTGATGCAATAGTTTTATTGCAAGGTAGTTTTGTTTTTTAAACAACAAGGCGTTCAATGCTGTTTGATGAAATTTCACAACATATCAAGATTAACAAAAAGGCATTGCATTAGAGGTAACGAACACATAATATTGATAAAAATTATTGTGCTTTATCCTATCCAGTATTCATATTATGACAATTTCAAGCATTCCTTAGCTGTATCAATACCTAAATCATTTCAAACAAGCAAGACCTGGTAATGTTTTTGTACTCTTATGTAATAGATGCATGTAAAAACTGAAACAGAAGCCATCGATAATACAATATTAGAAGCTTCATACAACTGAATTTTTTTTATAGACGACTATGCGTAACAAAAATACAAGGTTTAAAATGCATTTACAAGAAAGAAATACAAGCAATAACAGTTTATTCAAATAAATTTTAAAGGGTTAGAATATATCTAAAATGACATGATTAAATTTATTTTTTTGGTTCGTTTTCAGACATTTCTCGCTCAGAATTTGCTTCGCTATGATATTTTCTTACACTATATTTGTATTACTCAATATGGAACGCCTTGTTGTGGAATATTTTTAGGCCTTATAGACTGTAAGTAATATTTTTTTGAAAACTATTAAAAAGATGCCATTAGTTATTTTCATATAAGTTTTCAACGTGTTGAGGCCATCACAGATAAGAAAAAAACCAAAACGAAATGTTGCAACAGACTTCGGGTATACATTTTGAGACTTATATCCAAATTATAATACCTGTATTTACGTTGGAAAATGAAGTTTAGACCAATTTTTATCCGGGACGAAGAGTATTCGTTACATCAGCTTTAAAGTTCTAGTAAACACATTATTTTGAAAAAATCGAATAATCAATAAAAATGATGGTAAATTACATCTTGAGATAAGTCAAGAAAGTTTTATGGCGTCGGACAAATACAGAAAATTAGCCAAGATGTGGAAACATCTGAAGCAAAGGGTGGAATTGATGAGTCAAGCACAAGGTAATTCTAGCGGGGAAGTTTTCTTTTTAGATCTAATATGCATAGATAAAACCTGTTGAACGAAATATTTTAAGTTGTATATCAAATCCAATGGTTTTACTATATGCTTCCTTAAACTGACAGAGTGACTCAAAAAAGATCTTATACTTATCTATACTTATAAATTATGGCATTTTGTTATAAACTACAAAATGCCTGCACCAGAGTACTTGCTTACAATTTAGATATTTTAACACATGTCAGATGATGTCCGTAAGGTATAATTAAATTTTAACTGATAAGTTATTATTGTGAAATTAATCATAAACCTACTTTCATTTTCGATTAACCAGCCCGAAATAGCAAAAATGAGAGTAAGGTAGTGGACATGCTTTGGTGAATCCAAGTCAGGGATAGTTTCGATCAAAATATATACTTGCAAGGAAATAATATTAAATGATTACGTAAAGAGTGAATATATTGAATGTGAGACTATTTAGAGGGTACATAGTAGCTAATATTTGAAAAATGTAAAATGAATAAAATGAGTTAATTCGTTTATTTAGTGGGCGATTTTAGTTTTTAAACGCATTCGCTTGCGAAGCACGACCTCTGGTGGGAGAATGGGATAGAGCTTTCCAGAACGGGGTAACCAAGGACGCGAATTTACTAATTAACAAAAATTCACCAAGCACCGCGGGCAGAATACTTGGATCGGACTTCTATTAATACAAAAAGTTAATAAACAAAATAGAACACTTAACGCGATTTTAGTATTAATGGAAAGAACTCATCAGAACGGTGTGCCTAGAAACGGGTTGACTAATTAACGATAGTTTAGGGCAAACTAACCATCGAGCAGATACTTTAAATTCGACAATTTTTTTTATGCATGCACATTGATAATGATGCATAACATAGCGTGTTTTAATTTCTTACATGTTCATATCACAACAGATTGGTTGTAATCCTAAGACATTAATTTCTAAGCATTAATCGGAACAGATTATTGAATTCTACGTCTATATGAATAAATAATGTTTTATTTTATTTTATAAATAAAGTTTATTGCTCCGCCCCCTCCTCTTTCAGATTGTTTTTAAAAACAGTCTTTTATCTGAAATTCTTAGTCTATTTGGGACAGTAATACAAATTATATTGAAAATTGACCTAAATACCCAAATTAAGAGAGAGATACACAAAATACCCATTCACTGGTTTGAAATAAAAACCAGTTAGGGTTTGTTTTATTTAGCTGCAACATACAAGACTAACGAGGCCGCGTACAGATCGAGTACGCACGCATTCGTATTTGTGACGTCATCTTTTTGCTTGGTTGACGCCATGTCATGATAGTTTCAACTGCAGATAATCAGAAAATAGAAAATAGCTCATTTGATGTGTAAAATTGATATTATATAGTAGAGTAAATATTAATGTCTCAAAATATGAGCTATATTTGAGCTCGGGTCGAAAACGTGCATCTTCGCTAGCCAAGGGTTTTCGATCCACTTTGCTCCCCATAAACCCTTGGTGGATTTCATTACGAAAACTCGGCGACAAGCTTCGTTTTATGATTCGTTGCAGCTGCGAGTAGCTGATCCAATTGCAGTGCTGGTAAATATAAACTTAACTAGATCTCGTTACGAGTAACGAATAGGTCTTCCGTCCGATTTGTTTTATACGATACAATGAAATATCGATACTCTCTGTTAAATCTGAGATCCTAGTGAAACTAGTTTTTTTTTATCTAGAGACTGGAAACGGACGAACGAAAGTGATTAATGGAAAAAAGCTAGTAGTTCTTTTACATTTGCCTAGTTTATATTACTGTTTATTATGCTAGAAGAAACAACTAAGAAAATATGTTAGACTTTTAAAAACGTGTATTGTTTGAACCCTTCCAGTGAGCACCGGAAGTAACGGTTGACAAATTAAACCCGTTGAACAGATCTTCAATCAATTATCTATCATTCATAAAAGTTTCATGTCTCAATCACTTACAGTGACTAAAATCTCGGATATCAAATTTATAAAACGGATAGCTACTTAAGATATTTGATATAAGTAGAATTAGATTGCTTATTTAACATAGTATGGTTAAAATATATTAGATCGTGTACTGATATATTCATTCCATCTAAAATATATTAAAAAAGGGGGAAAATAATTTATAAGTGCTTCCGATGACGACCGGAAGTAACGACGAATCATTCAAAATAAGGTAAACAGAGATACATACTTTAGGCTATCATCCAACAAAGTTTGGTTGTTCAAGTCGTCACCGTATTTGAGGTCTCGTGGAGTCATTTTTTTTTGTCTCATGACAAGGAAGTGGACAAACGGAAATTATAAGTGAAAATAAAAGTATTTCATGAACATATAAGACACCTGTACTTTATTGTTTATCAGTTTTGCTAAAATTGTCAAAGAAATAGTTAAACTTTCAAACAGCTTGATTTGTTTGAACCCTTCCGGTGAGGACCGGAAGTGACGGTCGAAAAAATGAAAGTGGTTTAACACATTTTCTATAAAATGTTTATCATCTTTCTTAGTCTGGTGTATTGATCGCTTGACTTTCTGACATCTTGTTGGTAAAACAGTAATTCAAAAAAGGCTATCTGAGATATTTGAGATATCTCACCGGATGTAGAATTTTTTTTATTTATTTAACATTGGATAGATGACATATGTAAGGATTAATACTTATACTTTAATTTTATATGAAATAAAATTAATGGAAAAAAGAATAATTTTTAGAGTGCTTTCGGTGACGAACGAAAGTTATGACGAACAAAGCAAAATTGTTGGGAGACATCTACAACTATAGATCTATAATCCTACAAAGTCTGAATGCCCAAGTCCTAATCATTATTGAGACCTCAATGTCACAGGATTTTTGACGCGGGACAGGAAACGGACGACAGGAAATGAACTTTGGAAAAAATGAAATAAATTCCTGGGGATAAAGTTTTGTTCTATTACTCCTGCAAAAGTCAAGAAAATCTATCCACCCATCTCTGAGAAATCTTGTAGACAAAAAATGGGGAACAAAATTCGTACCCAATTTTCGAGCCAAAGTGAGCTCCTAAGAATGGCGCCACTGGCGTAAAACAAAAACATCAGGCTCAACAAGTTTTAGAGTTTTAGTGTGCACAAAATAGGTCGTAAAAATAAACAAAATGGGTGATAAACCGGTACCGGAAGTGAAAAATGTATTAAGTTCATATCAAGTCTAATCATCTGTGAAAAAATGGTGGAAATCGGTCGAATAGATTTCGAGAAATCGTCTGCACAAAATTTGTGGAAAAAAAAAATAATAACTAGATACGATCTCGTTACGAGTAACGAGTAGGTCTTCCGTTCAATTTTTAAACGATACGATTAAAATATCAATGAAATTTCTGAATTTCAACTCAACCCCTCCCTTTCAGATAATGTATACGATTGTCAATATCCTTTCAAATGCTTGACAAAGTTTTCGCTTTTTCACATACAGCACATTAAAGATTGAAGATTTTAGTCCCCTAAAATCCCTAATGACGTCATCTGTGGGTGTGGCAATGAGTTTTACAAACTAATTTTGTTACGATCAACAACTTTGCTTCTATAACGCTTTATAAAATCTTGATCGTTTTTAAGGTATGTGTAAGAGAATTTACGAGTCTCTTAACTTGGCCCCTAATTTAAGGGGCCAGCTCCTTTCCCTAGTGTTCATTCTAAAGGTCCCACGAATACTAGCATTTTTTGTTCTTAAAACCATCTAAAACTGTTGATCATTTTTGAGATACAAATGATTGAATATTTTAGGGGCCAGCCCTCTAGATCCTTAATGGGGACAAAAATTCGTGGTTTGATAAATGGAATCGATTTAATTTATAAATTCAAACATTTTTTCTATTCTATGATGTCTAACAAAATATTTCTACTTCTCTAGATATATTTCGTCAAATTTTAAGTACTTTGGCCCCTAAAAATCCCTTATTACGTATTAAAGGGGCTTGGCAATAATTTTTTCTAATAGATATTGTTACGATCAACAACTTTGCTTCTATAATGCATTACGAACTTTTTATTGTTTTTAAGTTATTTGTAATAGAGTTTACGAGTGTCTTGGCCCCGTAATTTAAGGGACCAGCCCCTTTTTCTTGATTTCTATGAAAAGATCTTAAAAATACTAACATTTTTTGTTCTTAGACCCATCTAAAACTGTTAATCACTTTTGAGATACAAATGATTGAATATTTTAGGGGCCAGCCCTCTAGATCCTTAATGGGGACAAAAATTCGTGTTTCGATAAATGGAATCGATTTAATTTATAAATTCAAACATGTTCTCTTCTATGATGTCTAACAAAATATTTCTACTTCTCTAGATACATTTTGTCAAATTTTAAGTACTTTCGCCCCTAAAAATCCCTAATAACGTATTAAAGGGGCTTGGCAATAATTTTTTTCTAATAGATATTGTTACGATCAACAACTTTGCTTCTAGAATGCATTACAAAATCTTTATCGTTTTTAAGCTATTTGTAATAGAGTTTACGAGTGCCTTGGCCCCGTAATTTTAGGGACCAGCCCCTTTTTCTTGATTTCTATGAAAAGATCTTAAAAATACTAACATTTTTTTTTCTTACACCCATCTAAAACTGTTAATCACTTTTGAGATACAAATGATTGAATATTTTAGGGGCCAGCCCTCTAGATCCTTATTGGGTACAAAAATTCGTATTTTGATAAATGGAATCAATTTCCATCATTAATTCAAACACTTTCTTTTCTATGACATCTAACAAAATATGTTCACTTCTCTAAGTATATTGCGTCAAATTTTAAGTAATTTGGCCCCTAAAAATCCCTAATTACGTAATAAAGGGACGAGGCGATAATTTTTTCTAATAGATATTGGAACGATCAAAAACTTTGCTTTTATAATGCATTATAAAATCTTTATTGTTTTTAAGTTATTTGTAATAGAGTTTACGAGTGCCGTGGCCCCTAATTTAAGGGGCCAGCCTCTTTTTCTTGATTTTGTTGGAAAGAACTTTTGATGCTCTACCACTTTTGTTATATAGATCTTAACAAAATATCAAACACTCCCTTTCAGATAATGTATGCGATTGTCAATTTCCTTTAAAATGCATAAATAAGTGCTTTGCTTTTTCACATTTTGCATATTAAAGATTTAAGAGTGTAGTCTCCTAAAATCAATAATTACGTCATCAATGGGTGTGGCAATGAGTTTTACAAACTGATATTGTTATGATCAACAACTTTGTTTCTGTAATGCATTACAAAATCTTGATTATTTTTAAGGTATGTGAAAAATACTTTACGAGTGGCTTGGCCCCTAATTTAAGGGTCAAGCCCCTTTTTCTTGAATTCAGTCGAAAGGTCTCAAAAATTCTAACATTTTTTGTTATTACACGTATCTAAAATTGTTGATCATTTTTGAGATACAAATGATTGAATATTTTAGGGGCCAGCCCTCTAGATTCTTAATGGGGACAGATATTGGTGTTTTGATTGATGGAATCGATTAGAATCATCAATGCAAGCATTTTATCTTTGACAAATCTTAACAAAATAGGTCTCCTTCTCTAGATATATTGTGTCAAAGTTTAAGTACTTTGGCCCCTTAAAATCCCTAATAACGTAATAAATGGGCGTGCCAATAATTTTTCCTGATAAGATATTTGTTACAATCAACAACTTTGCTTCTATAATGCATTACGAACTCTTTATCATTTTTAAGTTATCTGTAATAGAGTTTACGAGTGTCTTGGCCCCTAATTTAAGGGGCCAGCCCCTTTTTCTTGAATTTAATCGAAATGTCTTACAAATTCTAACATTTTTTCGTCTTACATCCATTTAAAATTGTTTATCATTTTTGAGATACAAATGTTTGAATATTTAAGGGGCCAGCCCTCTAGATCCCTAATGGGGACAGCGATTGGTATTTTGATTGATGGAATCATCAATGCAAGCATTTTCTCTTCTACAATGCTTAACAAAATATGTCTCCTTCTCTAGATATATTGCGTCAAAGTTTAAGTACTTTGGCCCCTAAAAATCCCTAATTACGTAACAAATGGGCGTGGCAATAATTTTTCCTGACAGATATTGTGACGATCAACAACTTTGCTTCTATAAAGCATTACAAAATCTTAATCGTTTTTAAGTTATTTGTATTAGAGTTTACAGGTGTCTTGGCCCCCTGATAAAGGGGCCAGTCCCTTTTTCTTGGTTTCGTTGGAAAGAAGCTTCAATTATCTACTACTTTTGTTATAATTATAAGGGATGATGTACCTTCATGAAAGTGAAATCAATTATATGTCTTATCAAAATATTAACTGATAAAAAGATACAGATCAAAATGTATGAAACATTTGATGCAAAATTCGTACTTAATTTTCGAGCCTAGGCGAGCTCGAAGGAATGGCGCCAAAAAACTACTTTGTGCACAACTACAATCTATGGTCTACCTATCCTGAAAATTTCATAATTATATCTCTGATAGTCTCTGAGTTTATGTCTGCACAAAATGGGTCGTAAAAACTTACAAAATCGGCAGTAAATCGGAACCGGAAGTGACGATTTCAAAATTTCAAAAATCTTCTAGAATTATGACCACTGGCAATCATCTGTGAAAAAATGGTGGAAATCGGCCGAATACTCAGCTATGTTAAGGGCGTCCTTAAAAAAATAGCGATATTTATCACATGAAATGTTAGCCTTTGAACAATCTTGGTATTCTACTCCAAAATATTGTTAAACAAAGTGATATTTTATCGATTATACAAATTAAATAATTTGTTATCGCATGAGCAATTTTTGAGTCTCTTGGGAATACCCTGTCACGTGATACTGCTAAAAATTGATGAACCAGGAATAATACGAAAAAATGCAAAGTGCAAGGGCATAACATAAACAAATATAGTTATTTCTGTTTCTAACTTGTAAAATGAACCTTCAAAATTTCGAAAAGTGCTGGGAGCTTCAAATATTCAAGTAAGAACAATTATTAAATGCAATGTAAACAGTGTATGAACAGCAATTTACAGGGATTTCCCGCAATTAACGCTTATTTATAAGAAATGCGTAGCGATTTCATACAGCTCCCAGAGCTTTTTGATATAATGGGGATACAATGGTAGGGCATGGAAATTTTCAATATATTTAATCAAGTGTATGCCCTTGCACTAAAGCATTTTACCTGACCCATTTCACTTTCAGCGTCATTTGCGTGAAATTCAAACGCAACACTGACTAAGATCATGATTTTAATTTTCATTCTTAAAATAATTCAACGCTGTTAATTTCACTTAAATAATGTTAAAATGTTGTTTCTGTTCGCACCAATCATCATTACAAAATTGTTGAAATTGGAAAAAAATAATTTCATCAGTTGCCTTTATTGGGGGTGGGGGGGGGGGTGGGGGGGTGTAAGTGTTGAGTTTGTAATTTACACGTTTATGTTTCATAATAATTCATGTTACTATGCTGGTGAATAAATTCTTTTAATGTATAATCAGGTTTACTTGTAATTATAATTGATATGTTAGTACCTGTTAAAGAAAGCAAGCAGAAACAATATCTCAATATTATCAAGAATTTATTTAAATAATCAACTTTACAAATACTATAGAGATTGCTTTTCTGTGACAAACTGTTCAACAAGACTATAGTGTTTTCTGATTTTTAGTACTTTTCAGTCATAATGTGGAATTTATGGAAATTGACATTTCTTCTTGCACACTACATGTTCTTCTCTTCTGTAATTTTGATATTAGGAGGTAGTCCAGTTGATAAGAAAACCAATTCCTGAAATGATGAATATATATCAATTTCAAATTTCTTTTCAATAGATATCAATGCAAATTATTATAATAGGTTACATTAGTATCATTATCAATATGATATTAAAAAACAACAAACTATACATGAAGTTGAAGTTAGTGAGTAAAAGAAATATCTATATAGTACCTACTTTTTATCAACATCCCAACAAGTGTTTTCAGTGGACCATCTACTGCCTAAGTAACCCTAAAAATGAATAATGTGTCATAATTAGCAAGCTATTGTGTTAAAGGTAACATGAAAATGAAACATTACTCTATTATTGGGCATATTAACGGCGGTTTCAATTTCAGTGATATTACAACAGGCATAATCAAATGTTTATTCTTTAAAATGTGTGGAAATTCAGTTTGAACACACTTTGATTTTGTCTTAAATAAAATTAATTAGATCTTTATAAAAGAAGGCTGAATAAAATAACACATTTCGATTTACTTAAACAACATTCAAACTTGTCTATAATCATCATATTATCATTCCAGATCCTCACGGTAATCTTTGTAGTGCTAGCACATACAGTGTTTGGCCATGGACTTTTTATTGTGTACTTTGAACATGGAGGAAATGCCATCTAATATTATCGCGATATGAGACCAGTAAAAAGCTACAATGAGCCTCAATGCTCTCTATGATCAAAACCAGCGAAACGCAGAACAATTACTTTGCCTGACTGAGTCACCAAACTGATGTTTGAACACAATATTACATGAAAAACAAATGTATACAAGTAAACAAAATCGAAGCCGAGGAATTTCACTTCGTTTCCGTTCCATCCAGCAATATTAAATATCTAGGGGAAGTACAGATAAATCCTACCTTGTTCAGTTGAATCCTATGCCGATATCTGTCCACGCTGGTTGTAAACGAGTTAACAGCCTCGACACGTCATCAGACGACTTAGGAATTTCATAATTTCGCGAGATATAAAGAATAGTTTATGATTTTCATTCAGTACACCTTTCTTGAACCATTCAAACCCAATAATTAATCATATTCATTTTGGTAGATGTTTGTTAATTACCGAAATACCCATATATCTCGTAAAATCTCATGAATAAGGGGCGGGGCTTATGCAATTTTTTCTAAAACACACGTGGTAGAATTCTTAGACCTTTCTTTACATAGCTGAGTAGTTTTCGAGATATCGCGTGCACAAAATTTGTGGGGAAAAAAAAATAACTAGAGCAAAGCTCGTTGCAAAGCAACGAGTGGGTTTTCCGCTAATGTCGAAAGTAATGCTAGAAGTACCTCTAAGAAGCAGTGTTCTTAATCTAATGACAAAAGTAACTTAAGTACAAAAAAGATTTTAAAAATCGAATGATTCTTGGTACGACTTAACAAAATCCGAATGGTTTTAAGTACAAATTAACAAAAAAACAGAATCATTTCAAGACCGGGCTAACAAAAAAATCCGAATGTGTTTAAGTACGACTTAACAAATTTGACTTCATTTTAGGTAAGAGTTAACTTTACCTGGAACTAACATCTAATTTCTTAACCCAGAATGCAAAATTAAAATTTCCGTAAAAAATCAATTTTTTTTAAAATATAAATCTGAGCAACATTTCCTCTACACTGCTTTTCAAAGGGTTGACCTTTCGTACTTTGTGCTTGTTGCATCATCAATTGTCAGAAACTTATCGATGTATAGTTTACCTAATTTTATTATTCCTCTGTGAATATTTTTATTTAAAATTACTATGAACCAGACAACATTGAAATGGTGAACATTTCAAAGGGCCCCGCTGATGTTATTTTAGAGAATTTTGCTTTGACCTTGACCTATAACTTGAAATTTTTCCCGCTGGCATAGAACTTCTAATTCAATTTCATTGCCCCTAACATACAGGCATTTTTGTTCAATCTGACCAAGATTAAGCATATCCGAGAAACAATCTACTGTCTATGCTAAAACTGATTTTATTAAGATCTGCTATGACCTTCACATTGACATGGTTCAAGGTCACTGCACGCCATTAACCAATAAGCTCTGTTTAGGCAAAATATTAGCCAATTAGGGGCTAAAAAGAGATATTATGCTCTTAAAATATGGATTTTTGTGTGATCTGATATAACCTTGACACTTGATCTACAAATATCATTCGATGTCATTGCATATCCTTTGATCAAAGGCATCATGTGGGTGAAATATGAGCCTGATTGGAGCAAAGGGAGAGAAGATGTACTCCAGACAAGGGTTTTTTAAATATAATTCTGCTATGACCTTCACAGTTTACCTTGAAAATAGGCTCAAGGTCACTACACACCCTTTACTCAAAAGCTCTGCTTATGTGAAGTCTGAGCCAAATAGGGGTTAGTTGAAAGTATATATGCTCTGAAAAAAGGATTTTTGCATGATCCGATATGATATTTCACCCTTTACCTAGAAATTTCGTGCAAGGTCACTGCACATCGATTAACGATAGAGACAGTCTGTGAGTATTAGCCAGATTGGACCAAAGGGAGAGAAGATATGCCCCAGACAAGGATTTTATATATGTAATTCTACTATGACCTTAACCTTATACCTAACAACATGGTTCAAGGTCACTGCACATCCTTAACCCAAAGGAACCCTGTGGATGAAGGTATGAGCCAGATTGGGCCAAGGGGAGAGAAGCTATGCTCCGGTCAAGCGATCTCGGATGGACAGACGGACAAACTGATCACTAGAAGGCGCCCACACAAACTTGCTTTTCTATCTAATTTGAAATAGTATCCATGCTATCTGCCCATGGTGAATAGTCATCAAAACCATTCATCAGCAGAATTTGATTTCCCTCCTTTTTAAACTCGGAACACCTCTGACCTTATCAGATCACCGCATTAAATACAAAGTTTGATAACTCTAATTTGTTTATCATCAAGAAATTCTGCATCGCTGACAAATAAAGTTTTCTCCGATATAATAATAGAACAATTAACTGACTATTTGGACAATAGCAAGTTTATTGTCCCACCCAACAGCAACTATTTCCCTTGGCTTTGCCTCATGAAATAGTTGCTGTCTTGGGGGACAATAAACTTGCTATTGTCCTCATACCCAGTAGATACTAAATAGGCATATAATATCCCATCCACCTACATTTCATGTTATATAACCTCCCGTTTGTAACCTTCAATTTCACTGTGTAAAGTCAACACAACAGTCAAAGCCGCAAGTTTCACAATTTATTACTGCTTCTCATGTACTTAAAAATAGGGGCCTTAATATTGCTTACCAATTCCAACAAGAGACATCCCATTAACTATTGATCAACATTAAAATTCATTTCATGAATCTACGCAACACTGGTAAATCTTCAAGTACAGTCACTATCAATTTTACAAAAATATTGACGGTTCTTTATCCGAAACTGTTCCTTGTACCTTTAACTTAGTACACTAACATTTTATGAAAAGACGGTTTGTCTTAGAATAAGAAAGCTAATGCAATTCTGAGAGAAGAATACCACATATTGCAAATTCCATTGAGGTTTAATAAAAATATGGCCATTTAAGTGAACCCCCCATTTCCAATTTCCATTAGTAAACACAGATTTACAGGGTTCTCCATAGTAAAACATCTTTACATGACCATTTAGAGGTCAATTATTGTTCAACCACCTTTAAAAAGAAACCTTATTCAAAACAACATGCATCTACATTATATAATCATGATAAAAGCTTAACATCACTTAGAAATACCCTTACATGTATACCCCCCCCCCCCCCCCCCCATCTTTTGATTTTCATGAAAAGTCATGGTTAAAGATGTTTTACCTAATTTTATGAAACTTATGGCAATTTCCTTGAGTCATTTCTCACACATATTTGAAAACAATCATCACTGATTCTAAAATTTGATCCTAATTATTTGTTTATTTTATGATTTACATCATTTTAATTAACAAATAGACAGCTGTCCTGCTTGTGATTTCTTGTTTTTATGAAAAAAGTAAGCTAACAATCATATTTAGTGAATATCTAATCTATTTTGATTTCTAGTCTCCTTCTAACAATGCTAAAACAGTAAGATTCAACCTACAAGTTAGACATCTGCCTTAAATTAAAATAAAATTCAAACACCCAGGTAGCTTGAGAGAGAGTTGATTTCCACGAAAAATGTTCAAAATTTGACATGTTTTTCTCCTTTTTTATGCATATATACCTTAGAAAGGTAGAAGTAGGTTGTTTCTTGTTCATTTCAAAAGTAATTATCATAGCAGATGTTATTTCAAAGTCAAATGTACATTTACATATCCTACATGTAATCTTAATGTAGACAATTGGATGGGGGGGGGTTCAATTATGTAAACACATCTAAATACCTTTATAAAATAAAAAATAAAGGAACAATTGAATACTTTTATTGAAAAACAAATTTTCACAACAATTATGAATTTCTTTAAACAGCCTTAATTTTGTTTTTCATTATTTCTTATCAAAGACAAACCACAACATGGGATGATGCTTTCTTCAAGTTCAATTATTGTTCATTCATTATCCGATTTAATTTGAATTACCGGTAAAAAATCTGTAGAACACAAGGAATATGCATGTGGATAGAGGTGACAGGTTAATCTCAAGAGCTGACCCACATGAATCAACAGGTAAAAGCCATGTGGTGCCATGTCGGAACAAGAGTCTGTTTTGAGCTGAAATTAAAAAAAAATAATTAGCTGTGTTTACATACATGTACTAGTAATAGCTGTGTTTACATTAACATATGCATATTATTTCTGGAAAAAATACACTGACCATGCCGTGTAATAAGTACTGTAGATTCCTAATTAAACGCGAGGAATTAATATCCGCGTAAAATCGCGAGAAACACATCTCGCGAATTTTAAAATCTCGCTTTTATTTTTCGGACATAAGTAAACTACATTAAACTATGATAAAAAATCGGCATTCGCGATTTGATGTTCTCGCGATTTGATGGAAAACGGTTAAAGCGCGGAATTAAGTACTCGCGTAAAATAAGGAATCTACAGTATTACATATCCCAATACATGACATAACATTTAGGCAGTACAAAATCAAAAATTTGCATATCAAGTCATAATATAATATTAAAAAAATTTCTTAGGTAAAGACACTTATCAGATTGAGAGAGAGAGAGTTTGAGAGAGAGAGAGAGAGAGAGAGAGAGCTAGAGTTTATTTCTTGTAGTGCAACAGTCAAAAATTTCAACTCGAAAATTACAAAGGAATATTACCCATCTGAACAGCGTCAAAGAACATGTATTTCCTTCTGGTATACCATGTTTTATCAATTCTACCGGGTTTTTTTTTTTGCAAATAAATTTGGTGAGGGTTTTGGTTTCTTTCCTTTTAAATTACATGTTTTAAAAACAATACTATGTGTAATAAGCATTAAACATGTATGAGTAAACTTAATGAAGAATTTTTAATAGATTATTTTTCACAGAATGTGTTACATTACATGTATGACAGTCTTTATAAAAGTGGCGTATATTTCGTGCGTCATAAATTGGAAGTTTTACTAAATATCATTGACTTGCATGGTAGCTATATATGTCTAACCCAAATTTTCTTCATAAAGCTACAGCTGTATGTACCACATAATTATATGTTTCGTCACAAGTATACATTTTTAAAAAATACCCAAATTCCAACAGTTGAAAGTAACTCGATGATTTTTTCATTCTCTGATAAGTTCATTGTGTTTTGTGCGTGCATATATTATAAGTCTGCTGCAACAGCAGCCAATCAGCGGTAAGCTGAATCCACTAAGAAGAAAGTTTGTGGTTTAGGAGCGGGTAAAATTGTTTATGCATGATGTAGCTGACACTGACTTGAATGCGATGCTGTCAAGAACACCACACCAAATAATATCAAGAGACATAAATATTCACTTAAATGTATTGTGTTGTAAAGTAAAGGTTTTAATACAATTATTGCATCTTGCAAAACATGTGATGACTCTTATAATCATCTGTAATATATCTGATATATATGTACAAGATGGGAGAAATAATGACAGAACAGACTGGGATTCGAACCTTGCCCTCTGAATCTCTAGTCAAGTGCTCTAGCTACCAACTGAGCTACATGTATCTGGCACCGGTATTCAAACCAGTCTGACCGTCTTATCCCCCCCCCCTTAAATGATCTTCACCCTCAAAGATCACCCCTGGCTCTTCCCCTGGCAGGAGTTAACCTGTCAGTTCCAGGGGTTGGTTACAACACCAATATTGTATAGGGATGGAACGATCCACCGATGCACCGGTGCATCACGGTATTTATTTTGACGATATTTGGATCGTTACATTTACCATTAATACATTACGATACCTATGCGAACTTTTTTTTATTTTCCAAAAATATCTGAGCTTCATGCGCGCCTTATATGAAAGTACAAAGATGGTAGAAAACCTCGTAAAGTTGTCAAACCTGTTAGGAAGCTAAATCTGGAGTGTGGACAAATTTTGGATTACTTGTTAATGAAAAAGTAGTGTATATGAGACTTTAGTAATTTGTAAATTGTGCAACGCTCATTTTAAATATATCAAAATAACTTTGGACATGGGGTAATACATCGACAGATTGAATAAATTTTTAACCCTTATTCATGTTTTCATTTAGTTGCAATGTATCGTGATATGTATCGTATCGCATCTCATACATCGTGATATGTACCGAATCGGCTAAGTACAGAATCGTCCAAGCCTTAATATTGTAACAGGATGGGAGAAATAATGAAGGACCAAACCAGGAATTAAACCTGGGCCCCCTGAATCTTTAGTCAGGTGCTCTACCAACTGAACACTGGTATTGAAACCGGTCTGACCGTCACATATATAAAAAGTTATTTTAAACAATGGTGTTCAATAAAAAATAACACTTGCAACCTTCATTTTTTGTCTGTAATTAATTAAATTGGCGTGCGATCAGTTATCGTTAAGTACCATTTTTCATCAGTGCATTGTTACCTCATTTTATCAACACATACAATTATATACGAAAATATGATGTAACAATGCACCAGCGAGAAATTGTCCTCGACAAGAACTGCTGGCATGCCAGTACTGCCAGTAAGTCAGATTAAAAAAAGAGAATATAAATGAAAAATTACATTTAAAACATTAACAAGGACAATTCAAGTACACATCAAAACTGCTAAACAAGAAAAATTATGTGAACTGGTAGAGTGGTACGCATAGTTGTAACTTGTAACCTACATGTACAAGTACATGTACCGGGTACCCGTTGGTCTGCTAAACCTCTCTAATGATACATTGATCGGCATCATAAAAATATTAAAACCTTTTAATCATGTTTTAACTCTGAAGTCTGAAGTATACAATTTTATTTACTTGATGTTACATGTATGTCTACAGGGTATTTATGTCTACATTTGGAGTCTTCCGCACAAGAATATGATCATATGTTTCTAATTAGACCCTGCTTTGAATTTTGAGTTGAAAATTCACAATCTGATTTTTTTTAAATGGATAAATTCGGTCATCCTTTCCAGTCACCCATGAACCTCGAGCAAGTCTAAACATCCAGTAAACAATGTAAGAATTACACGTTAGTAAACAAACACCCACACCATAACAAAAACATCGAACTCTGTAATTCTTATAAAATTCTTAACCCAGCAGATGTTAAATCATCAAGATATATTTGTAAATCCATACGTGATGCACATAACATAAGAAAATCTATGTACAGTACCAACTACATGTATATTTGTATACTGTATGTATGACTTTCGCCACATGTGGATTTTCTCAATTGTAATTGAATTGTAATTTACACAAAATTCTGGTAAAAAAGGAAAGAAAAAAACAAGTGAAAGGTAAAACATTTGGGATTCAATTCTGTTAAAAGGATTTATATTGTCTGGACTAGAAAAATAACATACATCAGTGACAGTGTGCATGTACTTACATGTACATCTATAGACTAAATGTTAACCAGTTAACATGCTGACAGTTTAACCACTAGAGACAAGAAACTTAAAAAGGAATAAAAAGCCTCACCTTCTTCAGTAACATCCACATAAATCACACACTTTAATGTCCATCTTTTCCCCTTTATTACTCGTAGCTTATCAAAGGCTGATCAATGGAAACATAAACATCCGTCGACATGGTCGACAGAAGTGTGGCTATCAGAATTTCCTCGTAAACGATTCACACGAGAATATATCCCTCCTTATACAAATATGTAGTTTTGTTCCCTGTGCATGTTCATATGTTTCACAGTAACTTGAAAATGCATGTGTACACCGAAAAATGCACAACTTATCTTTTGCATTACGCTCTCTCTCTTTTCTACAATGCCGTTCGTTCCTGTTTACATTCGCGGGTTACAAACAGGAGGGCAAACATTTGTTCTGCGTGGCCGATTAGAACGTTTAAAATAAGTAGTTGAATTCATAAATGATATAGCCTAGATGAAAAAAAAAATGAAATTGAATCACAACAATTTATCTAAGACGCAACACCATGTAATGCAGTAAATGCCTGGGCCTTAAAACGGCATTTGTTCGCTTGTGTGTCTATGTCGACAAATTAACTCGTTCGTGTACGATTCACACATATATGTTTTATGAAATTTGAAAAAAATAGGGCACAGAACTTTTTGAATTTGATACCAAATGACATTATTTAATATATTAACAATAACTGAATTAATTTTTTTTCATAAAATGATAACGATTTTTGCTATCAGAAAAATACGTGTATGAGCTGCTGACCCCTAATTATAGGGGCCAGGCTTTTTTCTTAATTTTAAATGAAAGCTCTTTTGTTATTCTAAACAACTTTTGTTCTATGTGTTTTAACAAAATATTTTTAGTTTAAAGGTTATAATACAAAAAGCAACAAAATTTCAGATCCCCCAAAACCTTAAACTTTACCGGAAAATAGCTTAAAAACTAAAAAACATTTTGCCACAATTTTCATGCCAGCAAAACTATAAAATGTAATAAACAATTCTGCTAAATTTCATGCAACTATCTTTTGTAGTTTCCGAGATCAACTCTGGACAAAAGACCCCCCAATTTTCAATTTAAGGGCAATAACTCATAACCGGAAGTGAATTTTAAAAATTTGAAAAAAAAAGTCTCTAGACCTTAACATTGTCTACAAACCCTGAAAGTTTCATAACAATCGGACAACAAATGTACGAAAAATTGCCTGCACACAATTTGCGGATAAAAAAAAATAATAACTAGAGCAAAGCTCGTTGCAAGGCAACGAGTGGGTTTTCCTTTAATGTCGAAAGTAACGCTAGAAGTACTTCTAAGAAGCAGAGTTCTTAATCTAGTAACAAAAGTAACTTAAGTACAAAAAGATAAAAAAATAATCGAATGATTCTTGGTACGACTTAACAAAACCCGAATGGTATTAAGTATGAATTAACAAAAAACCTTAACCATTTTAAGAACGACTAAACAAAAAATCCGAATGCGTTTAAGTACGACTTAACAAATTGTATAAACTACATTTAAGGTACAAGTTAACTTTACCTTGAACTAATATCTATTTTCTTAATCCAGAATGCAAAATTAAAATTTCGGTAAAAATCAATTTTTAATGCTTATATCCCGCATTCAATCGTCCGAATTAGAAATGGATTTCAGTTTTAAATTGAGGTTGATAAGCTCTTTCAGCATTTCTGATTAATGACAAAATATTACTCCGGAAAAAGTTAAGCTTTTGAGCCTTCCTAGCCCCTAACTTGAGGGACCAGTCATATTTTTGATATCAAATAAAAGGTCTCGTAAATATAAACATATTTTGTTCAACAAGTGTTCAAGAATTGTTGACCGTTCAAGTTATATCTGAAACACTGTGTATTAGGGGCCGAACCCTTAAACTCCTGAACAGGGCCGCCAACCAAAAATGTTGTTAAAAACATAATTCTGAGCAACTTTTCCTCTTCATTGCTTTTCAAAGGGTTGACCTTTCGTACTGTATGCTTGTTGCATCATCAATTGTCAGAAACTTATTGATGTATAGTTTTTCTTTATTATACCTCTGTGAATATTTTCTATGTAAAATTACAATGAGCCAGACAACATTGAAATGGTGAACATTTCAAAGGGCCCCACTGATGTTATTTTAGAGAATTTTGCTTTGACCTTGACCTATAAATTGAAATTTTTCCAGCTGGCATAGAACTTCTAGATCAATTACATTCCCCCTAACATACAGGCATGTTTGTGCAATTTGACCAAGATTAAAGGACATATCGCATGTTTCTAAAGTATACGACATTTTACATTTTTTGGCTTCCTTGTGTATCTAATAATTACTCCTAACAGTTTGTTAACGATCGGACGCTTATTTGTCACTATTTGTCACAAGATTTCCGCATACTTTCGTAAGGGAAACTTTAAAAAACAACAGTCCAAATCCCCATTTTCGGTGGCTAAATCACCCGCAGGAGGCACAGAACACCATCATGTCCCGTTATCGGCAATTTAATAGGTGATAATTAGTTTAATTGTCGTTAAAATACAATCCAATTACAAAGATAGCTAACAGCACCTTCTCGCTCGAGGTCGCATATGACGTCACACCTCATGGCGGGTAGATCGAGAGAGAAAATATGCATATCGCGACATTTGAATTTCATCGCTTTCAAACTCACGAATTAGGCAGGATATTTTATGAAAACGTTAATAAACTTGATTTTTAATGAGTATAGAATGATTTTATTTAAAAAATTCCGAAAATTGAAAAACATGCGATATGTCCTTTAAGCATATCTTCGAAATAATCTACAGTCTAAAACTAATTTAAAAAAGATCTTGACTTGGTTCAAGGTCATTGTACGCCATTAACCAATACGCTCTGTTTAGGTAAAATATTAGCCAAATAGGGGCTTAAAGGAGAGTATATGTATGCTCTTAAAATATATGGATTTTTGTGTGATCTGATATGACCTTGACACTTGATCTACAAATATCATTCGAGGTCATTGCAAATCCTTTGATCAGAGGCATCATGTGGGTGAAGTATGAGCCTGATTGGAGCAAAGGGAGAGAAGATATACTGCTGACAAGGATTTCTGCTATGACCTTAACAGTTTACCTTGAAAATAGGTTCAAGGTCACTACACACCCTTTACTCAAAAGCTCTGCTTATGTGAAGTCTTAGCCAAATAGGGGTCAGTGGAAAGTATACGAGGGTTGTCCCAAAATAATGTAGACAGGACACATAATTTATAATCTGTTCACTGCAATTTATTTAGACTTCTATGTTTTCTTCAATGACCCTTTGGCAAACAATGCTGAAAAGTTCAAATCTGTACTTTATTTATTTCTCGAGAAAATGAATAATTAGTAATAACAAGTTTTGACAAGCGGCGCAATGTGCTACGTCGAAAATTTCCAGTTTTACGTTATTGCTAAACCCTCCACATCGTTTACGATAACATTTACGTTTTATTTCCGAAAATGTCTTAGGAAAAATATTAACTTTGAACTTGTACCCTGAGTGCACATTCAACATAAATTTCTAGTTTTTTATTTTTATTTTTTTTTTTATATTTTCTAAGTACAAACTATCTGTATTACTTGTTGTCTAACGTCCGTCTTGCCGATATGTGTCGTTCAACATTTTGACGTCCATTGATATCGTTCGGAGTTTCTTTTTTCCACTTATTTTCATCATACATGTTCAAATATTTTCATTGTCGTTTAACTTCTTATTCACAAAACGCTTTTCTCATCGATTTTGTTAATTTCATTTACTTCCAAAGCCGCTTAGGATTTATTTCATGGTCTTTACAAAATTGTTTTAGTTACTGCTGCGCCGCCTTAAACGCTGACATCGTCATTTTATTACGAGTTAACTTTACAACTTGTCGCAAAACGCGTTATAAAATATTTATATATATATATAATATTTGAATTTGTTATAGCCAAAATATTTTCTGAGTAAATAATAGAATTATTATCAAATATCAATGTATGGTTTATTTGATTTTTTTCATTCGAAAAGTACTTTTCCTTGCAATTTTCATTTCATGATGTTGATTTTAACTTTTTGTTTTTCACATTGCGCCGCATGTCGAATTTCTGATCTAACATGCTTTCATTTCACTAATTTAATCTCAAACAATATTTGATTTTAAAACATTATTTGAATGTAAATGTCTTAAACCCTTTGAGGCAAAAATTTCAACTTCCTTTGTCTTCGATTAACTGAATAACGCCACTTGTCTACGCTATTTTGGGACAACCCTTGGGTTGACTTCAAAAAAATACCCGAATTCCAACAGTTGAAAGTAACTCGATGAATTTTTCATTCTCTGATAATTTCATCGTGTTTTGTCTGTGCATATATATTATTAGTCTGCTGCAACAGCAGACAATCAGTGGTAACCTAAATCCACTAATAAGAAAGTTTGTGGTTTAGGAGCGGGTAAATTGTTTATGCATAATGTAGCTGACACTGACTTGAATGCGACGCTGTCAAGAAAACCACACCAAATAATATCAAGAAACATAAATATTCACTTAAATGTATTGTGTTGTAAAGTTAACGTTTTTAACACTTATTGCATCTTGCAAAACATGTGATGACTCTTAATCATCTGTTATACATGTATATCTGATATATATGTACAAGATGGGAGAAATAATGACGGAACAGACTGGGATTCGAACCTGGGCCCCCTGAATCTCTAGTCAGGTGCTCTAGCTACCAACTGAGCTATCTGGCACTGGTATTAAAACCAGTCTGACTGTCACATATATAAAGAATTATTTAAACAATGGTGTTCAATAAAATATAACACTTGCAACCTTCAGTTTTTGTCTGTAATTAATCAATATTGGCGTGCGATCAGTTCTCGCCGAGTACCATTTCTCACCAGTGCATTGTTACGTCATTTTATCAACACATAAAATTATATATGAAAATATGATGTAACAATGCACCAGCAAGAAATGGTCCTCGGCGAGAACTGCTCGCACGCCAGTACTGCCAGTAGTCAGATTAAAAAAAGAGAATATAAAAATTACATTTAAAACATTAACAAGGACAATTTAAGTACACATCATAATTGCTAAACAAGAAAAATTATGTGAACTGGTACGCATAGTTGGAACTTGTAACCTACATATACAAGTACATGTACCGGGTACCCGTTGGTCTGCTAAACCTCTCTAATGATACAATGATCGGCATCATAAAAATATTAAAGTCATGTTTTAACTATGAAGTATACAATTTATTTACTTGATGTTATGTCTACAGAATATTCATGTCTACATGCATTGAAAGTCTTCCGCACAAGAATATATCATGTGTTTCTAATTAGACCCTGCTTTGAATTTTGAGTTGAAAATTCACAAACTGTTTTTTTTTTAAATAGATAAATTTGGTCATCCTTTCCAGTCTCCCATGAACCTCGAGCGAGAAATATTTGTAACTTCATACGTGATGCACATAACATAAGAAAAAACTATGTACTAACTATATTTGTATACTGTATGTATGACTTTCGCCACATGTGGATTTTGTCAATAAATTGAATTGTAATTCAAACAAAATTCTGGTAAAAAGTAAAGGAAAAAAACCAAGTAAAAGGTAAACATTTGGGATTCAACTCTGTTAAAAGGATTTATATTGTCTGAACTAACAAAATAACATACATCAGTGACAGTGTGCACGTACTTACATGTACACATCTTTAGACTAAATGTTAACTAGTTTACATGCTGACATTTTAACCACTGAATAGAAGAAAGTTCAAACTTTAAAATGAGTAAAAAGACTTACCTTCTTTAGTAACATCCACATAAATCACACTTTTAAATGTCCATCTTTTTTCTGTTATTACTCGTAACTCTTATCACTCTGCTTATCAACAGCTGATCAATGTAAACGTAAACATCTGTCGACAGTAGCCAGTAGGCCTACTGTGACTGTCAGAATTTCCTCGTAAACGATTCAAACGGTTCAAACAAGTATCAAGAATATATCCCTCCTTAATATACAAATACGAAGTAGTGTTCCCGGTACATGTTCATGTGCTTCACTGTGGATTGAAAGTGCACGTGAACGTACAACATGTACGGCGAAAAAATACACAACTTCTCTTCTGCGTTTCGGCATCCATGGCTCTGTCTTTCCCATAATTCCGTTCGTCGCTGTTTATATTTGGGGTTACAGGCAGGGGCGCCGACAGAGATTTGTTCTGCGCGGACACATAGCACGTTTAAATAATTAGTTGTGTATGTTCATTGCATTTATAAATGATTTAGATAAACAGAATAAAACCGTGAAATTTAATCAGAACAATAACAAATGCTACGCCCGGAAGCAGCATTGTTCGCTTGTGTGTCTATGTAGACAATTAACTCGTTCATGTGCGATTCTCGCATATTTGTTTTATGAAATTACAAATAAATATAGCACAGAGCTTGTTTAATTTCATACCAAATGACAAAATTGAATTTATTAAAAGTAATCTAGTTATTTTTTTTCATAAAATGATAATTTTTTAGCCATCAGAAAAAAACGTTTATGGACTGCTGACCCCTAATTATAGGGGCCAGCCCTTTTTTCTTAATTTTAAATGAAAGCTCTTGCTATTCTAAACAACTTTTGTTCTATGTGTTTTAACAAAATATTTTAAGTTTAAAATTTATAATACAAAAAGCAACAAAATTTCAGCCCCGAAAAAATCGAGGCGACAAATAGCTCAAAAACTTACAAAGAAATTACCAAAATGTTCATGCCAGCAAAACTATAAAATGTTACCGACAATTTCGCCAAATTTCATGCATCTTTCATCTGTAGTTCCCGAGATCAACTCTGGACAAAAGACCCCCCAATTTTCAATTAAAGGACAATAACTCATAACCGGAAGTGAATTTAAAAAATTAAAAAAAAACGTCTAGAGATCTTAATATCATCTACATACCCTGAAAGTTTCATAGCAATCAGACAAAAAAAGTTTGAGAAATGGCCTGCACAAAATTTGCGGATAAAAAAAAATAATAATAAGAAACAGTAGAATAACAGAAGATTTTCCGTTGAAAACGGAAAACCCTAATAAGAAACAGTAGAATAACCTAATAACTAGATACGATCTCGTTACGAGTAACGAGTATGTCTTCCGTTCAATTTGTAAACGATACCATTAAAATATCAATGAAATTTCAGAATTTCCACTCAACCCCTCCCTTTCAGATAATGTATACGATTGTCAATATCCTTTCAAATGCTTGACAAAGTTTTTGCTTTTTCACATACAGCACATTAAAGATTTAAGATTTTAGTCCCCTAAAATCCCTAATGACGTCATCTGTGGGTGTGACAATGAGTTTTACAAACTAATTTTGTTACGATCAACAACTTTGCTTCTATAAGGCTTTATAAAATCTTGATCGTTTTTTAGGTATGTGTAAGAGAATTTACGAGTCTCTTGGCCCCTAATTTCAGGGGCCAGCCCCTTTCCCTAGTGTTCATTCTAAAGGTCCCACGAATACTAACATTTTTTGTTCTTACAACCATCTAAAATTGTTGATCATTTTTGAGATACAAATGATTGAATATTTTAGGGGCCAGCTCTCTAGATCCATAATGGGGAGAGACATTGGTGCTTTGATTAATGGAATCGATTAAAATCATCAATGGAAACATTTTCTTTTCTACAATGCTAAACAAAATATGTCTCCTTTTCTAGATATATTGCGTACTTTGGCCCTAAAAATCCCTTATTACGCAATAAATGGGCATGCCATTGATTTTTTCTGATAGATATTGTTACGATCAACAACTTTGCTTCTATAATGCATTATAAAATATTTATTGTTTTTGAGTTATTTATAAAAGAGTTTGCGAGTGTCTTGGCCCCTAATTAAAGGAGCCAGCCCCTTTTTCTTGATTTCTTTGAAAAGGTCTTAAGAATACTTACATTTTGTGTTCTTACACCCATCTAAAATTGTTGATCACTTTTGAGATACAAATGATTAAATATTTTAGGGGCCAGCCCTCTAGATCCTTATTGGGTACAAAAATTCGTGTTTTGATAAATGGAATCAATTCCCATCATTAATTCTAACACTTTCTCTTCTATGTCATCTAACAAAATATGTTCACTTCTCTAAGTATATTGCGTCAAATTTTAAGTACTTTGGCCCCTAAAAATCCCTAATTACGTAATAAAGGGACGAGGCAATAATTTTTTCTAATAGATATTGGAACGATAAAAAACTTTGCTTTTATAATGCATTACAAAATCTTTATTGTTTTTAATTTATTTGTAATAGAGTTTACGAGTGCCTTGGCCCCTAATTTAAGGGGCCAGCCCCTTTTTCTTGATTTCTATGAATAGATCTTAAAAATACTAACTTCTTTTATTCTTAGACCCATCTAAAACTGTTAATCACATTTGAGATACAAATGATTGAATATTTTAGGGGCCAGCCCTCTAGATCCTTAATGGGGACAAAAATTCGCGTTTTGATAAGTGGAATCAATTTAAATCATTAATTCAAACATTTTCTCTTCTATGATTTCTAACAAAATATATCTACTTCTCTAGTTATATTGCGTCAAAGTTTAAGTACTTTGGCCCCTAAAAATCTCTTTGTACGTAATAAAGGGGCGTGGCAATAATTTTTTCTGATAGATATTGGTACAATCAAAAACTTTGCTTCTATAATGCATTACAAAATCTTTATTGCTTTTAAGTTATTTGTAATAGAGTTTACGAATGCCTTGGCCCCTAATTTCAGGGGCCAGCCCCTTTTTCTTGATTTTGTTGGAAAGAACTTTTGATGCTCTACCACTTTGGTTATATATATTTTAACAAAATATCAACTGATAAAAAGATACAGATCAAAACGTATGAAAATTTTGAATAAAAATTCGTATTCAATTTTCGTGCCTAAGCGAGTTCCAAGAAATGGCACCACTGGCGTAAAACAAAATAATAGTGCACAATTTCAGACTATAGACTACCTATCCTAAAAATTTCTGGGTCAAATCTCTGATTGTTTCTGAGATCAGCTCTGCACAAAATAGGTCGTAAAAAACTACAAAATGGCCGATAAATCGGTACCTGAAGGGACGACAACAATAATTTCAAAAACATATAAAATGCAGATCATGACTCATCATCTGTGGAAAAATGGTCAAAATCAGCTGATTAGTTTTCGAGAAATCGCGTGCACAAAATTTGGGGGAAAAAATAACTAGATACGACCTCGTTACGAGTAACGAGTAGGTCTTCAGTCCGATTTTTTTTTTAGTTTAAATGATACATGTACCATGAAATATCGATACAATTTCAAAATTACCCCCCTCCCCCCCCCCCCCCCCCCCCCCCCCAAATTTGAAGATTAAGAATAAAAACCCTAATTACGTCAAACATGGACCTGACGATGACCTTTTTAAACCGATAATGTAGAGATCAACAACTTTGATTTTATAATGCATAACAAAATATTTATCGTTTTCAAGTTATTCGTAATAGACTTTACGAGTCTCTTGGTCCCTAATTAAAGGGGCCAGCCCCTTTGTCTTGATTTTAGTGGATAGAATTTTGATTTTCTACTACTTTTGTTCTATATGTCTTAACAAAATATCAACTGATAAAAAGATACTGATCAAAACATATGAAAATTTTGATTCGAAATTTGTACCCCATTTTCGTGCCTAAGCGAGCTCCAAGGAAAAGCGCCACTGGTGCAAAACAACTAAATAGTGCACAGCTTCAAACCATGCTTTACCTATCCTGAAGATTTCATAGTCATATCTCTAATATTTTCTGAGATCAGCTCTGCACAAAATTGGTCTTAAAAAATTACAAAATCGACCGTAAATCCGGACCGGAAGTGACGACGACAAAAAATTCAAAAACATATAAATTTAGATCATGTCCCATCATCTGTGAAAAATTTGTTGAGATCGGTTGAGTAGTTTTCGAGAAATCGCGTGCACAAAATTTGGAAAAAAAAATGAACAGTACGAAAACAACTAGAGACGAGCTCGTTGCAAGCAACGATTAGGTCTTCCGTCATAGCTGCGTCATACGTGTGACGTAATACAAAAAATTGATAGCTGACCATGGTACAATATTAGATGTAGAAACACTGAGTAAAAGAAACAAAGAATTATACTACATGATTATAAGCAAATATAGATCTTAACACGTTGTCTATAGTTTGATTTGCCGCATTTTATTCACAGAGTGGGACTGTGGTTGTGCCCGGTATGAAGGTAAAAAGACCATTAGCAAACATTTTACACGCAATTTTATCGAACGCAAGCGCCAATGAATCTTTTAGTATATATGCGGAGATCCTGGAAATTTTAAAGGGTGGGGTTGAAGAATAATTTTCTTTTACGAGGAGAGGGAGCATGCGCTGATCAGAAAATGTTTCCGGGGGGGGGGGGGGGTTGCGGGTCTGACGGTTATTTGAGTTTGCCAAGGGATGTCCGAGGCATATTTTTGGTAAGTTTATAATATACACGTATTTGAAAGAAATTTTGCGGGGGGTGGGGTCTGGAACCTTTTCCCTTCCCTTCTCGATCCGCGCATGGAGAAGACCGATGCCGGTAATTTTAGTGTAACTTTAACCATTTTTATTTAATTATTCATTTTCAAAATTATCGGAATGCCTTTATTACCGTTCAAAGCAGTTAAAACTTAAGATACGAACCATTTAGTCTCGGTGTGTATTGCGTCCGCGTACGAAAGAAATGGCAATATTCAAGAAATTCGGATGGACGATCTGGGTCCTAGAGAGTCCATTCGATTCTATCAGACTAAGAGCTACATACCTGCAGTTAGAGATTGTCAAACTCTTATTGATTATGTCAATTTGTTTTTTCTCAAAGAATCATTTTTTTTAATCAATAAAGTTTTACCTTTAAAAATGAAAGAAATCTGGCTCAATTTTTAATGTTAGCATTTTACAATTTCATAGTCTAATAAAATTTCAAGAAACAACTCGTCATTGCTTTATCCGAAATATTGCATGGAAAAAAGATTTACATCGCATTTTTTTTAAATTACAAAAGGATATACAAAATGAACTTAGATTAACCGCTAACAAACAGGCATCAAGAGAGAGACTGAGAACTAATTTCTTCTTTTTTTACATCAAAAGAAATTCAAGAATAAATCAAAATTTATTTTTTCTTTCTATTCGTTAATGAAAACGTAGATCAGCAAAGGGTTCTTTGTAGTGAAAACACCTACTTAACAGATTGTTACACGGGTCTAAAACGATGACAAATATCGAAAAGGCACATGCAATTATATTTTATCTGGATCAGTTTCGTTTGTTGTTTTGTTTTGTTTATTCAAAAGGGGAATAAAGAAAATGAGTAATTTTCAGGCACCTAGCATCGTTTTTTAAAGGGGGGGGGGGGACTCATCCAACAATTCTTGACAACCAAAAAAACCCGGAATTTTGAATTTTCCAAAATCTTCACAATCTAATAATCTAATCCGGGGGGGGGGGGGGGAGGGGGGGGGGGCTTAGTATATCTAAAACTTCAATTTCACTCCTAATTTCATGATTTCAATTTCATACCATTTTTTTACATACTCCAAAAATAGTGGGGGGGGGGGGCAACTCCATGATAATTCAATTTTTTATATGTAAATTTTTTACAATTAGTTGCTGTGAGAAAAAGTGCCCCCCCCCCCTCCCCCCGATTCAACGTGCCTGAATTTTCCGAAATGAAGTCAAGCATATTTTCCGATATGAAGTCAAGCATATATTTTCTTATTATCATAGACTTAAAGCATGTTGGAAAAAAGAAATATTGTATCAAGCAGTTATTATGCGCAGATCATGCATGCATTCCCCTATGGTTTTCACAATAACATGCATGTATCAGTTTCTACACCTACTTACTAAGGAGAAATACATTTCCAAAGAGATGATATCGGTAACTTATAGTTCATTTAACAGTTAAGTTCCAGCTTGTCTTCTGCCACATGCAAGCACGTGTGTAATCCTGATTTAGAAATAGGTATCATGATCGGTGGGGGGTTGGGGGGTTGGGTTATCATCCCAACAAGATTGTGTACTAGCGTACTAGAGGGCACATTCATTGTTAATTTATAATTGATGTTGAATTATTATTAACCAACAAATCGTTAATATATTAAAACAAGCAGTCTGGAAAGTTAACTGGAAGAACTAAAATGCCGGGGGGGGGGGTGTTTTCTCTATCTGCTGGACGATTTCATTGTCTTAAATTTGTAGGATGTAAGGATGTCCGCCTACTAAATACACAATCATGCCCACACGTCAACCAATTACAAATGGCTGCATTATGGATTTACAAATCGTTCTAAAACATTGAATCTGATATATCATTGTTAACAATTCAAAACTTTGAACGATTAAATTGGTTTTTATACTTTCCCCGACCCTTACGAAAATATCAATCCTTACCAATGAATGGAAATTTTATTTACATGACTCCGCGCCAGAATGGCTCATTCATTAATTTTTCCGAGTTATAGTAGACGAGTCCAAAAAAGGAACTTTTGAGACACATCATACAATGTGACCATATACCGTGAATGCAGTTTACTTTGCGTCTATTTTCTTATTTTTAGAGTCCTTCTTATCATTGCTTGAAAATGAGGGAAAACCTTGAATATTGTTAATCTTTATGTCATATAACATGTGAAACTGTTTTCATTCCACCCACAAGCTTGAAATAATGAAATAATTTTAATGAAAACAATATAAATAATCATCATAAATTCCATATCAAACGACATATTACCACTTGGATCTGCGCGTCTTTTTAATGAATTTATGAACAGCGGCAAATTCTAAAATGTATTTTTAAAGGTAATGTAAGTCTGTAGCCCTTGAATGAAAAATTTCGGATGTTAGTCAATTTTTCCGGGATCCAGACCGAGAGCTACATATAAGCAGCTAAGGTAACTAATAATGCTTCCAATGAAATACTTTGTTTAGTGATGAAAGCTTTTAAGAAAGCAATACTTATATTTGTTTAAAAAATAACACCCCAATACTTCGTCTTACATTCACTATTTGTAGAACAAGCAGAACCAGTATCAGTCTGACCCTCACCATATACACTGTTCGAATTTAATTGCCCTAGCATTTCATTGCTTTGCATGTACACAATTTCTTTTAAGAATTAATCACTTAAAGTGTTTACCTATATGGCTATAAATCTATTTGTACACATAACGTACACACGTGATTCAAAATAACCCAGACGGAAAACGGTAAAGAATTCAGTTATTGAGTCTACATTTTAAAGAACTTGTAAAAAAAACTACATTGCGGGTCTGAATGTTTGTTAATAAGTCAATCTATCAATATACAGTTTGTTAATTATTTTCGATTGCTAAGGCTACAGCGTATTTGATGAACATTGAACAATATTTTTTCCATGCCACTTTTTTCCATGAAAGATAGCGAGTACAATTATAAAGCATATATAAAATTTATTTAATTACCTCTTTAGAATTGTGTATGGAATAAATAATTTATAAATTGCTGCTGAAGGTTGTTTTGCATTTTCGTTTGTAGATGTTTTGCAAATAAAAAACGTGAAACGCGGGGCAAGTCATAATTAATATCCCTAATAACCGTAACTTAAAACTAGCGGCTTCGGATTCAAATATTATCGTATACGAATATTCAGTTCACTTTTTAAAATCATCTCCACGATGATAATATTATCTCCATCGTAAATCAGTGTTTTGTTTTCTTTACAAGAAATGTTCTATCGGGAGCAATCCCGTGTTCGTTTAAATTGCCAGCGTATATTTGTCGTGTCAGTAATACACATCGTGCTTTATATGACGGCCGTGTATACGTATTGTAGAAAAGTTGAGTTTAATTACCTTGCATTGGAACCATTTTATTAACACATCTCCCAGTACTGAAACAATTCAAAGTGTCTTCGTTACAGTAAAACAGTGGGGCGTTAAACATGTGTACGTCCAGCTCTACAAGTCTAGGCGACGGCCTGAATACAGCTAACGACTCTCCTATCGATCGGTTACCTGAGTTTCGTAATGCATCTAAATATAGAGAGAGGCACAGTAATGAAACAAACAACAAAAATAAGGTCAAAGAGGTTCATCTTTATGAAATGAAAATGCACATATAAATAAAAACATTTGGGAATTTTATGTGGAATGATCTTTGCGCGCTGCATGTATCAGTTAGTGCATTACAAGAAGCCCTTTCATAACTTCCTAAACGTGCGCACCCCCACAAAAATGGACCGAACTGACAACAATTGTTTCTGCAAATACTGACTATAAATTACGAAAACATTAAATTGAATACTATAGAAGGATTCAAAATTAATTTCTTTACAACTTTGCTTCAATAATGCGTTAGAAATTTTTATTCCTTTACATGTTATTGACAAGAAACTTTTGACGCCTCTAACTCTCTAATTATAGGGGCCAGCCCCTTTTTCTGTATACCGAATGAAAGGTCTTGGTAAGACCAAGAACTTTTTAAATACATCTTATAGCAAATTATTATCAGGTAGAAAACTAAAACAGAAAATACGCGAATTTTTTGGCATTTTTTTTCTAACCTTTGTTTCAACATCTATACCACTCCTTTTATTTGCATTTAAATAATAAATAAAATATGTCTTGCACAAATTCAATGTATCAGCTTCCAAACCAGCCCATTTTTGAGACTCTGCCAGTCATCGTTAACGCCAAACCCCCCTGGACAAAAGAAGTCGTTAAATTTTACTAAAAGGAGAATAACTCAAAACCGGATGGAGATTTTCCTCAACTAAAATATGCAACGACAACATCGCGCGGCATGTTATCAGACCTGAAAATTTCAAAACAATCGGTGAACAAACGAGCGGGATATTAAGGATTTAAAGTTGGCGTCTAGAAGAAAAAAAATAACTAGACACGATCTCGTTGCGAGCAAGCAAGAGGAGGTCTTCCGTCCGATTTTTAGAAGGAAATATGACATCATCGACTTTGATTTTCAACAAAAAAACATGATATGAAAAAAGAGTTAAGAATTTATGCTTTTTAGTATCGCGTTTTATAACGTCTCTTATATTGCTTTTTTAAATACTTGCATTTCTTCAAATTAAGATAGAAAAGATTAAACTTGTTTACCTCTGGCTCCTAAAAACCCTAATTAGATAACGCAAGAAAAAATCATTATATTGTTAGGATATATAAACGTATTATACCTAATTCAGCTTAAATAACCTTTCACAAAATAGCTCTTAGTAAAACGCTATAGATTAAAGACTTTAGAGCCCTTTGATCCCCTAATTTAAGGGGCCAGCCCTTTTTTCTTGATATCAAATAAAAGGTCACTTAATTCTGAACACATTTTGTCAACAAATGTTTGGAAATTCGTTACCGTTCTTGAGATATATGGGAAAGAAGATTTTAGGGGCTGATCCCTTATCTCCTTAGAGGGGTCGTTGAACGAAATTTTGAAGATTGCAGTTTGTTAAGAACATCATTTTGAACAACTTTTCTTTTATACTGCATTTCAAAATATTTTTCCTTTCTGAGATATGGGTGATCGAAATTTTGGACTTTTGGCCCCTAAAAACCCCTAATTACACAACACATGAAAAAATCATTACATTGCTTGGATACATTACTGTGAGATGAACATATTTGCTTATATGACATTTACAAAATATTCCTCGGTAAAGGGCTATAGATAAAAGACTTTAGAGCCCTTTGGTTCCCTAATTTAAGGGGCCAGCCCCTTTTTCTTGATTTCAAAAGAAAGGTATTGTAAATAGCAACTATTTTTACATAACATGTCTTAACAAAATATTTTCCAGAAAAGAGATAATCAAAGAAAACCAGAAAAAATTACGACGTTTTTTCCATCTCAATTTTCGGGTCCTGGCGAGCTTCGGCGCCTTTCAAGACAGATCAACATGAAAATAAAATTACAAATCTACAATCTTTTGTCTACTATCCCTGAAAGTTTGAACTCGATATCTTTTATAGTTTAGGATAACGTTAAGGGACAAGCGACCCCTCTAAAAATCGCTAAAACGTCAATTTCTCAAATCCGGAAGTGACGTCATCAATATAATCAAAAACCTATTAGGTTTAGATCACTATCTATCAGATCTGAAAGTTTCATGAAAATCGGTAGAGCCGTTGTTGAGAAATCTCGAGATATCTTGAGAGGGTCGTTTTAGGGGCCGACCTTGTAACTCCTTTTAGGGACCGCATAACAAAGAAATTATTGTTGTACATTGTTAAGCTCAATATTTTGAGCATCTTTTGTTCAATAATGCTTTTCAAAATTTCCCTCCATTTTTAGATATTGAGCATCAAAGTTTTCGACTTCTGGCCCCTTAAAACCCCTAATTACGTAACATAGGAGTAAATGATTGCCATGTGTAGGTGGATAACGTTAGAATGAACATATTTGCTTCTATAAGATATCACAAAATATTTCACAGTGGAAAGTTATCATTAAAAGACTTTAAAGCCCACTCAGCCCCTTATTTGAAGGGCCAGCTCCTTTTTCTTGATGTCACATAAAAGCTCTTGACTTTATAAAGATTTTTTGTTCTACATGGTATAACAAAATAGAATCGAGGAAAAAGATATTGAAAGAAAACCACGAAAAATCACGACGCTTTTTCAACTGTAATTTTCGAACTCGGGCGAGCTTCGGCGCTTTTGGTCACAGGAAAATATATATACCACATGTCAGATCTACAACCTTTTGTCTTCAATCCCTGAAATTTTGAACTCAATATCTTAATTCGTTTAGGAGTTTACCCCTGGACAAGCCGACCCTCTGAAAATCGTTAAATTTAAATAACTCAAAACCGGAAGTGACGTCATCATTAAAAAAAAAATTCCAATAAGGTTCAGATCATTATCTATCAGACCTGAAAGTTTCATGTAAATCGGTGGAGTACTTTAAGAGAAATCGCGTACACAAAATTGGTTGGAAAAAAAAGAAAAAAAAATAATAACTAGACACGATCTCGTTGCGAGCAACGAGGAGGTCTTCCGTCTGATTTTAGAATTTGAGATATATGTTCGACCTTGATTTTGCTATTTAACAGCTAAACATGAGTTAGAATAGAAAAACAGGGTCTACATTCTAAGGGCCAGATACTATTTTGTTTCAGGGATAAGAGCTTTGTTCAACAAATGTTTACAAATTCATTACCGTTCTTGAGATATCTGAGTAAAAAGATTAAGGGGCCAGTCCCTTATAATTATCTCCTTATTGGAGCCGATGAACTAAATTGTGAAGATTGCATTTTGTTCAGTACATCATTTTGAGCAGCTTTTCTTCTATACTGCATTTCGAAATATTTTCCTTTTTGAGATAAAGGTGGTCATAGTTTATGGACTCTTGCCCCTAAAAAATCCTTATTACATAACACATGAATAAATCATTGCATTACTTGGATACATAACTGTAAGATAAACATATTTGCTTCTATATCCTTTCATTAAATTTCCCTCAGTAATGAGCTACAGATGAAAGATTTTAGAGCCCTTTAGTTCCCTAATTTGAGGGACCAACCACAATTATATATATATATATATATATATATATATATATATATATATATATATATATATATATATATCTATCTATCTATCTATCTATCTATCTATCTATCTATCTATCTATCTATCTATCTATCTATCTATCTATCTATCTATCTATCTATCTATATTAAATAAAAAGTCATTTAAATCTCAACACATTTTGTTTAACGACTGTTTAAAAATTCGTTACCGTTCTTGAGATGTATGGGAAAAACGTTTTAGGGGCTGATACTTTGACTCCTTATAGGGGCCGTTTAACGAAATTTTAAAAATTGCATATGATTTAGTACATCATTCTGAGTATCTTTTCTTCTATACTGCATTTCAAAATATTCTTCCTTTTTGAGATATTGTTGATCAAAATTCTGGACATTTGGCCCCTAAAAACCCCTTATTATGTAACACATCATAAAATCATTACATTGCCTGGATATATTGTACATAACTGTAAGAGAAACATATTTGCTTCTATAACCGTTCACAAAATACCCCTCAGTCAAAAGACTTTAGAGCCCTTTGGTCGCCTAATTTTAGTTGACTTTAATTCTGTAGTAGCCATATGAACCATAACTTACCAGTTGTGTGTAATTTTATTGTCTATTTCTTATTACACAAATGGAGTCATCCATATTAAATATTCTGTTAAATGGCAAATTTGATAAAAGAACACAACTCCAAATTTGACATCGGTTGTTCGAGAGGCCTTGATTATCTTGATTCACAATCTAAAGAAGACAAAGGCCAATTTCAGCGCTCCCCACCCCCTTGCATGAAACTGCGAAAAGAAAGACAAAAGGCAAATCAATTTCCAGCTTTTCCTTTATTTTCTTTTTCAGGAAAAAAAATCCTCATGGCAGAAGAACCTAGTGAGAATCCAAAACATTTATCAGTTAAGGAAAGAATTAGAAGATTCGAAAATGAAGAAGCCACTTCGTCGGTCTCAGTGAAGGTAATTACGGTTTTCAACATATGCCTCGACCTCAAGCAGGTGTCGTGCTCTGTATTTTTTCTCATATCATTCTTATTCTTTGCTTTTTTCTATAAATTAAACTGTATCTCTGACATATTCTACAAATTATAACCCTAATACACGTATCTTGTGTACCGTCATATACATGTATCTGGTGTGAATAAAATGAATAGAATTATATTCTAAATAATCATGGTTTACAGGATGATAGAAGACCAAACAGAAAGGAAATAATGGTTAAATTTTTTCCAAACGTGAAGAGTCTACAAGCGAGAAGGGGTCAAGCAATTCTTAAAGACGATTTCTCTCCTGGCGGGTCGCGACCAACTCTAAAAAAGCAAGACAGCTGTGAAGTGGCATCAGACTACTTGGGTGATATCGGGGATGAAATCAAGGATTCGGATTTTGTCGACGATGTCTGTGATTCAAAACTCTCTCCTGTTTGGGAGGAAATCTTTACCAGCAGCGATTCGTGCTCGAACATTAAGGATTCAAGTAATAGGAAAGGTAAATAATAGTTCATTTTGCAAATCACCCTATAATTTCATATAATATCTCAAGCAATTGACTTGCAATGAAAAAAGAAATCTAAAAAATGATCATATACGCTTACAAAAAATTTCTATCTTCGACTTTACAATATATGTATCATATATTTTTAACGATAGATTTACATAATAATGTTAATCAATATGAACATACAAACAAAAAATAGAATTGATGGGCGTGTAGATTTATTTTAAGAGATCCGGGGTCCAATGAACTAGTTTAATTTCAATCGTTATCCTTTATATCATTCCCCATTTTACCTAATGTTTATGTTTAGAATCATAAGTGAGAATTATATTCAAATTTTAATTAACTTTCATTTGACCTTATAACTGAGGGCAAACAATCAAAAGGTTCACATTATTGTTAAAAAATACGTCTTATTTTATAAAAACTTTGATTCTACAGACGCAAGCGATTCATATATCTCGATTTAGAACGCTTGTAACTAAACACATATTTTTTTATTTAGCAAAGATCCATTTTAACTTACCATTTATCTTTCAGATATTGCTAAATGTACATGCACCATGGAACACGAGCTTGCCGTGGATAGTGTAAACCCCCACCCGGTATTTGACTGTCTTTTGCATGAGACTGAATTACAGAGAGAAGACAGTTCCGACCGAGCGCCGCTCCAGCCCCCCTACCCTGCTCCCCCCTACCCCCTGGTAGACGTTAAGTCCTTCACAGGCCGATCGATGAGGGTCGGGAGCTGCCCTCCCATTGGTTTTGAGGGCCTCTGTGACCACCCCGCCCTTTCTATAACCTATCCGAGTTTAAGTTCGCATATAGGCGACACAAGCAACTACTCGTCTAATTCTATGATTGAACCAGAACCGGGAATGCCTTTACCTGATTTTGGCAGCCTTCATTTAAAAAAAGATTCTTAAATATCACACATGATTTGGGCACAAAAAAAACCTAGATCGGCTTCAAGCTGTTATTCTTCTGGGGAAAAATGTATCATCGGAGTTGGTGCATGAGAAATTTTAATTATGCAACGTCCTTGAAAATCCTCTTTGAAATGAATTATAAATATTTATTGTCAAGTCGATCGAAGAGGAATGGTCAGTACTGGCATCACTTCGCAAAAGAATGGTATCTTTTATTGGTATCTTTTTAAACAATCTTGATGTTTATCTATATTTGAAAACTGTTTAATAAACATGTTCATAATTTGAATATATGAGTTGTTGAAGATCATTTTGTTATGATCGTTATTTTCAAAGCAGGTGTTGTACAGTACCTTTATCCCATAATAGATTTTCCCCTTGGAAAACTTGCTAAATAGCAGTCTTTCCCTCTGGGGGTAAAGACTACTATGTAGTAGACTGTCCCCATTGTAGGGTTTCTCCCCCCGCGTTTTTTTTTTATCAGATTTTAGAAAACAATTTATGGAAAGCCATTTGGGATGAAATCAATGTTTTGTTCATCACCAGGTTACATAAACCAGCATACATCTGTACACCTAACGTGTGTTTTGTCATTTATTTAATATAGACAAGTTTTAATTTGGTTCATATAAAATACAGAAATCTTAGCTAACTGACGTAACTATTTTATGTTTTCATAAAGTATAGCATGTAATGCAGTCACATGCAAAAATATGTTCTGGATTTGTAAATTAAAAATGTCTTAATACAATTCGAAATATTTTTTTTTTCAAATTAACTGAGCTGTTGTCCTTTTGGTCGTTTGTTTGATCGTGCAATCTCGTTTGGACAATATCACTGCTCTGGAGAATAAATGTGAGTATCTGCGTCATACAACTATTGCCAATGACTTAATGGTGTACGTGGCTCGTATCCTGTTTTCTGTTTACATAGTTTCAGTATAACAGTAAAATCCTTTCTCAAGCTGATTTGTTTATATCCTTATTCAATTTCAGCATGAAAAATCTTGCTTCTAAGCTGAAGAAGACGCACACACATACACACGCACAGCAGCGATGCTATATCCCCTGCGCAACAAGTTGCGCGAGGGGAAAATAAACAGTTTATAACGTTTAACACACTCATTTTAGGTCTAAAACTAGAATTTTCACTTCAACATTCAAAATACATACAAAAGCTTTGTTTACACAGCAAAGAACTGTAGGCTCTGTAACTTGCTTACAACACAACGAATGACACTCAAATTTTAGTTGCCTATGAAAAATGCCTTGCTGAAGCATTGTTAACATTTAAAAAACATTTCGACCAAAATTGTGACCGTGTCCCTTTTAATCCTTAGATATTTGATATTATAAAACGTACAATATAAAGGGACATGGTAACGATTTTGGTCAAAATTGTTTTTCCGATTTTAATGTGTACGATGCTTCAGTAAGGCATTTTCAATAGGCAACCAAAATTCTTCGCTATGAAAACAAAGCTTGTGTTTACATTTTGAATGTTGAAGTGAAAATTCCCGTTTTAGACCTACAATGAATGTGTTAATCGTTAGGAACTATTTATTTATGCTTAAACTGAATAAGAAATAGACAAATCAGCTTAAAAAGAATTTTTACTGGTATATTGAACCTATGTAAACAAAAACATGACACGGCCTTGTTAACATGACGAAGAATTGTGAGCCCTGTATCTTGCTTAAAACTCATCGACTGGCACCCAAATTTCATTTGATCATTAGGAATGCATTTCCAAAGCATTGTAAATAATAAAAACAGAAAAATAAAAGTTGACCAAAATCGTGACCATGTCCCTTTAAAGCCAATTTATTTGCTTTCAAATAGTTTACATTGTAAAACAATGCGTTTTATATATAGTTTGCTTGCAAACATATATGGATCCGCTCAAAGGGATTTATAAATATGTCAATATTTGAAAACATAGTTGAAAATTTGTTTTTATTACATATTTCTCAAGTTACTCGTGATAAAAGCTGGTCATTATTGCATCCAGTCGCCAGATATCTAGAAGTAGAAAGTAAAGCTAAAAAATCATCATTTTTTTCCAGGGTTTTACCTCAAATCAAAGGCATTTGGAGGATGGAAGGGGTAATAAATTTTGCAATCTTTAACCCCTTCTTCAAAAGATACACACCAAATTTTTTCAAGATTTGCCAAGCTCTTTTGAAGAGGAGCTAAGCATTTATCACCCTTCATTATGAGTAATTGCATGTGAGTTATTGTAAATCTATCGTCTATCCGTGTTTTCAATATAGCTTAGCAAAATAATCCACACACCGTAAATAAAAGTTGCAAAGCGTACACATATGTCTCCACATTGTAGGATTGTAAAACAAAAATACTTAAACATACCATAAATACCAAAGCCTATACTGACGACGAGATAGAAAACGATCGAAAAAAACCCACTACAAAATGTTAAAAGAGCACACATCACACTTTGAAATATCAATTCTTCCCCCAGTAGCCAGGCTGCAGCATTTATCTCGCTTTATCCAATCCTATGAAAATGTTCGTGAGCCAAGTTAGGCCGACATTTATCTCCTTTTATCCAATCCTATGAAGATGTTCGTGAGCCAAGTTAGGCCGACATTTATCTCGCTTCATCCAGTCCTATGAAGATGTTCGTGAGCCAAGTTAGGCCGACATTTATCTCGCTTTTATCCAATCCTATGAAGATGTTCGTGAGCCAAGTTAGGCCAACATTTATCTCGCTTTATCCAGTCCTATGAAAATGTTCGTGAGCCAAGTTAGGCCAACATTTATCTCGCTTTATCCAGTCCTATGAAGATGTTCGTGAGCCAAGTTAGGCCGACATTTATCTCGCTTTATCCAGTCCTATGAAAATGTTCGTGAGCCAAGTTAGGCCGACATTTATCTCGCTTTTATCCAATCCTATGAAGATGTTCGTGAGCCAAGTTAGGCCAACATTTATCTCGCTTTATCCTATCCTATGAAGATGTTCGTGAGCCATGTTAGACCGACATTTCGTCGCGATAGAAGCAAATGGTCGTATGTGGTAGATACTATTCAATATAGGTTTTTAGCAATATCCCTACTTGATTGGTCATATCTATCACATGTCAAAAGGTCGTAACTGTAGCTGCATTTGTTAATGAGGAATACCAAGTACAATTTTGTCGTATGTGAAAATAGTTTAATATTCGTAATAAGAACTAGATGCTGTCATTAGACAGTAATACCCGCACCAAGTGTTTGCCCTTAAATAACACTGTTTTGTACCAGTTTAATTAAAAATGAAGGCCACATGCAAACTTCGGTAATACATTTAAAAATCATAATTTTCATAACTGAAGGATGAGATCCCTTCCCATATGATAATACACATGAGCAGCACTTTATGTGCAATTTGGGGTTGAATTTTCAGTTAATCAATAATCTTAACATTTCATGTCATAGAAAGTATAAAGGTCTATATAATTATTATAAACAAAATTAAAAATTAAATTATGCCCCCCTCCGTGGCGGTTGCCGGTTTTAGATTTAGATTTTAGATTCTGTGTGCATACATATGTACATCATCGTGTGCACAGATTTAGAGAAGGGGTGGGAGTGAGGGGTCTAGACCCCCCCCCCTATGAAAATTCATTTATGTCAATTGTAAAATTACCAAAAATACACCTTGAACTCCAGTGCTCTTACAGACATGTAAACGCTCTAACCCGCTGCGCTTCAATGTTAGGTAACATTATTTGGGGGGATAAATATTTAATTAATATTTAATATACTTTATTGTTTATCTCAATAGAAAGTATACATCACAATATGCAGGTGTCCTGCACCACCTTAAAGCTGTTATTTACCTAATAAAATGGTGCAAGTGGATTTGAAGTATATGTCATAAAAATACATGCATGTTACAAATAACTGATCTTTGTCTGAAGTAACGTACACAACACAGGTCTGCATGTCTCATTAGTGGGTACTAGTTTTACCCAGCTCTTCGATTAGATGGGTTCGGAAATCACGTGTATACATACATGTCTGTGTTTTCCATATGCAGAAAAGGATTAGTTAAGATCAGCTAAAGGAATTCATTATTGTGTTTTAATTGGATTATCATTATGATGCTGACCAATATAGGTAAGCATAATACATGTAGTAGCAGTCGCACAATATAATGAGATGCCGGCAGCATACATAAGTTTACTTTCACTTTCTAAATGTGATCTCCCTTAGACAGCATACTGTATCATCATCTTTTAATATTTAAGTTTTTTCATTTTAGTTGCAAAAGTTATTTTTTTCATTTGTCAGACTTGCACTATTGAGTTGACCTCATCTTGACCCTGTATAAACAATTTCTTATTAAATTTGTGTATTACATGTAAGTAAGTGTACTAGACACTTAATTGTCATTTTTATATGAGTTATAATAGGAAGGAAGGAGTATTTCTTTCTTAATGTATTATAATGCATCAAATACAATGTAGGTCATAACCTTATGGGACTAGCTGTTCTGACCCCACGAAACAGGAAAATACAAAATATCTTCTAATGTCATTATGATGCATCAAATGGTGTAAAGTACATTAATGACCCCCAGGTGTTGTCTTTAACTCGCTTTGCCTAAATAAGTGGATAGGAGAGTTGATTAAAATCAACTCCCAATAAAGTATTTTATCTTATACATATGTTACAGTAGTGTTTGATCCATGTGGGTAATTCCTAGCCTAATGATGTCACTGCTTTGTTTAGGAGACTTTACAATTGCCCCAAATAGGCGAATACACATGCATATAACATTTTGTTTATAAATCTTTAAAATTGAATTAAACAATTTCAAAATGTTAATGTGCATCAGGAGAGAAAAAGCAATCAAGAAATGATTTAAAATTTGCTACTGTACACAGGTAAGAATGTATTAAGAAGACTGAATCTTAACAACCAGGTTAGATTGGGGGGGGGGGGGGAGGGGGGGGTGAATGTGGAGTATAAACATTTATAATTTGAATCATTTATTGTTATTAATTTTAACTTGTCAATGAATACTAGTTATTGATCCCAAGGTAGAAATAGGACCTTTGATCATATCTCAATAGATCATTTGTCAATTATGCAAGGTGTAATGTATTTTTTTTAAGAATAACATTTTTTACCAGTTTATAAAAGTTTTTAGACACCCAAATTATATTTTGATTTAATAGATCATTCGACAATTAAGGGGGGGGGGGAGTGCCGGTTTATATTTGAGCTTTTTTGGGGGGTGGGGGTTCCAAGTCATATATTTGACAATTTTTCAATGTAATTCAAAATATTATGAACTTTAAAAGCTTTTGAGGGATTTAAAAACTGTTTCTGAATTATATGTTTGTATATATTTGGTAATATTTTGATGTTCTAATTAATATCTGTCTAAAATAAGCATCCAATAAACCATTTATTTACCTACACCATGCTTAATAGTCAGTCCATGTCTGAATCCAGAGATTGACGGATGTGTATGCCTGCAGCAACATTGGTAAGCAAAAATGTTCTATTTTATTCAAGGAATGAATTCAATATTTATTTGTTTTATACGATATAAAATGGTTTGGGACAGTTTACGCTTTATAAACCGCGGTTTATAAAAAAGCGTAAACTGTTTCAAACCATTTTATATCGTATAAAACATATAAATATTGAATGCATTGCTTATAATTTAATTTTTTTACGCTTCAATGTAGATAAAAACGGTCAGTTAACCTTTAAAATGACTTAATATTGTACAAAATTCAAATGTTACGTCAGGCGTATTGATACGTTTTTTTACGTTAGTCTTACTATGACGTAGGCAACATTTTTTATACGATATAAAATAATTTTTTTTAGCAATCAGAGAGCGCGTTAGAACCAGAATTAAATTATTACATTATATCCGGTCCTGCACACTTCATAAATATAAAATCACAAATAAAATAATAATGTATTTGTATAAGAATTTTGACAATTATTAAGTTCTGAACCATAGGGATTTGATTTAAATGTACTTGTAAACACTATAAAATATAAAAAGGTCGTAAGTGCAATCATAATTACTTTAGCGATTGTTTATAATAGACTATTAACAGAAAAGCTTTTTTCAAAGACTTAATTTAAATGATAATATATTTCCCCTTCATAATTATTGCAATTGTGAAATAATTGTCAATCAAAGCATTTTGAAATCAATGAAACCAAAGCATAATTTTGTTATGATTTTTTTTCAGAAGGGTCATATCTACCACATACGACATCATTCAGATGACAGATTGTATCTACTGTCAAAGACTTTCTGTAGTTTTGAGAGAATTGGAGGCTCAGCAGGAGATAGTATTGAGCAATTATACCTTTGCTTGTACAATTTTAAGAGAACAGGTATTTCAACCCTATATATCAACTGAAATAAAGTTGATGTGGGCCAGTCATGTACTGAACGACAAAATGAGACTCGATGCACTCTGCGATAGGATAAAATTTTGGAACATAGCAGATAAAGAACACGTAGAGTCTGGTCACCTTGCACAAAATTTTTGAAATAGCAGGTCCTGAAAGAGATTTCGACAGTGATGAGGATCTCATACTATGTCAAGCTTTCCAAGGGGAAAGTCATATTTCAGATAGCGATGATATACCCTTGGCAAAATTCAGAAATTTTTTAAATAAACATGTTCAAAAGAAGAAAAAGAAAACCTATACGGGTAATAAAAAATCTTTAGAAATAACAAAAGTGATAACAGAGTCATTGAATAATACAAAAGAAAAGATTGTGGCAAAAGATGATGCACACAAAAGCACACAAAAGTACAAACGTGAGAAAGACAATAATGTATCAACAAAGGTCACAAAAGACAATATAGAATCAACAAGCAACACCTCAGAAAATTTATTGTCGACAGAGAAAACATTATTTAACATAGTATCAACAGATGAATCACAAATCAGCACTGTGTCTTCAAAAGACTCCGAAAACAATATTTCACAAACAAATATACACAAGACAAACGTCTGTCAAAACAATGCACACAAGTTAGTCTTCAGACTAGAAAAGAAAACATAGTGTCGAGAAAAGACAACCAAGATAACACAGAATCAACAAAGGGTACACAGAACAATATGATATTATTAGAGATAACTCAAGACAACAAAGATGTTTAAGAGGGGATACAAGAGAACACAGCTGGTATAGAGGACATACAAGGAAACACGACAATAACAGAGTGTATGCAGTAGAGCGCAAACTTAACACAGAGCACACAAGAAAACACAGTTGTAACAGATGGTACAAAGGAGAACGCAGTTGAAGCAGAATGCAAACAAGGTGATGCAAACGTAACACAGAACACACAAGAAAACACAGTTGTAACATATGTTACAAAAGAGAACGCAGATGAAGCAGAATGCACACAAGGTGATGCAAACGTAACATAAAACACCCAAGAAAACACAGTTGTAACATATGTTACAAAAGAGAACGCAATTGAAGCAGAATGCACACAAGGTGATGCAAACGTAACACAGAACACACAAGAAAACACAGTTTTAACATATGTTACAAAAGAGAACACAGATGAAGCAGAATGCACACAAGGTGATGCAAACGTAACACAGAACAGACAAGAAAACACAGTTTTAACATATGTTACAAAAGAGAACGCAGATGAAGCAGAATGCATACAAGGTGATGCAAACGTAACACAGAACACACAAGAAAACACAGTTGTAACAGATGTTACAAAAGAGAACGCAGTTGAAGCAGAATGCACACAAGGTGATGCAAACGTAACACAGAACACACAAGAAAACACAGTGGTAACAGATGTTACAAAAGAGAGCGCAGTTGAAGTAGAATGCACACAAGGTGATGCAAACGAAACACAGACCAAACAAGAAAACACAGTTGTAACAGGTGGTACAAGGAAGAACAGATTTGAAACAGAGGGTACGCAAGAAAATGTTGTAGAAAGCATGGATACACAATATAGCGCAGTCGTAATAGGAGGCACACAAGAGAACACAGTTATAACAGAGGACACTCGAGAAAATGCAGCCGTAAGAAAGGGCACAAAGGAAAACCCTATTGTAAGTGTCTGTATCCAAGAGAACATAACAGACATACAAAACAAAGAAGTAGCAACAGAGGGTTCACAAGAAGAGACAGTTGTGTTAGAGCGCACAGAAGAGAACACAGTTGTAACAGAAGGTGTCAAAAACAATACAATTCCAAACAAAGGCACTAAAAACAAACATTGCCAACTGTTCACCAAAAAGCAAGATAGCAGAAGGTGCACATGATAACACAATTTCAATTAAGGAGATACACAATGCTAGTGATACTGTTTCCACAGAAAACTCACAGGACGATACAATATCCGCAGAAAGCCTTAATATTTCTTTATCGGCAGAGCAACTAGACCAAATACTAAATGCCCTTGGTGGCTTTCCCTGCAATGAAGTTATAGTTGAGCTCACATCTATTAATGCAGGAAACGATAAAATAAATTTGTCAGAATCTGTAAACTCTGTGCCAGTTGATGGTACGCAAGGTGCAGAAATTCAGAGGACTGGAAGGTACCAAACCTGGGTCACTTTGAAATCTAAAACTCAGCATGACAGTAGTTCTGATCAATTTCATGATTCCTCAGATGACATTAGTTATAAACTTGCAAACAAATTAATTAAGGTCTGAATATAAATACTACATATATATCTTATATTGGTATAACTTTAAAGCGTTTTAAAGAACGAGTGTGAAAATTTCTATGGCCGCACGCCATCGAAACATGTACATGGATAAAAATGACGTAGCTAACCAACTAAATTTCCTAGCATAGAGTCCGAGAATACGGACATTAAATATTTTGAAATGCGAACGAATGATCACTTATGAGCATGATGAATTTTAGATTTAGTTTAAAGGAAAGGCTACGCAGGCGGATGCTTATTGGAAAAGTAAAACAATGGCGGACATATACGTACAAAGGTAAAGAATGTTTCACACTGAGTAACCATGAAGAAAGTTTTTATACAAAGATATACTAGACCGTGATTTGTCACTTTATAGGATAACTATTCTTTATAGATAGTTCGCTCATCTGCGTCATCTATAATTTACGTCATTCACCAGTTAACTCTCTCTCTCTTTCTCTCTCTTTCTCTCTCTGAAATTAAGTCACGAGCGGTAAAGTTTCAACTCCGCGTCTACGATGTGATTGGACAAAGGTCACTCAAAACATTACGTAGAAATTTTCTGGAGTAAGTGCCGAATAAACGTTTTAATGTAGTTTGCTGTAACAAAATGAAAATAAGACTATATAGGTATCATTCTACTAAAAATAATGTTAAACAAAATATCCATTTTATAACTTTCCGTTACTGTGGAATCATTAAATTTCGTGGGGGCCAATTTTCGTGGATTGCTTAAATTTTACAGGTTCGTTTGGACATAAGTTCGTGTATTCTCTTAAACCTACAAAGGAAATATGACTTTATTACCCTAATTTATTAATTCGTGGAGGATGTTAATTCGTGGATTAGAAGTACCCACGAATTCCACGAAAATTGAGCCACCACGAAATCTAACGATTCTACAGTATTTTATGACATTTATTTTTCTTCGTTATAAAACTGAATGATAGCCTTCAATGACTGAACTTAATGCCTCATTTTGAAACATATGACGTCATATTTTGTATTACAGCGAGAACGACATCTCGCCTAATTTTCAGTGTGTACGATATAACGGACATCAAAATCATAAGTAATAACATTAGTAGTTTTCAATTAAAGGATTAGTATAAGTTAATTTTGTTAATAGATAGATTAATAAGTACTTTCGAGGTTTGTAATATACTGTGATGTCAAAAAGTCACGTGACACCCGAGGCCATGAGCACGTAAATTTTTTGGTCCTGGTGATTTTGGTTTTATTGGAGTGTTTTTGATACAAAGTGGGATTCTATTTTGGTTTATTGTGTGTCAAATAGTGTTCTGTATTGATATATACTGGAAAAAAAGAGGAATTTCAACTTGGGTTTGTTTGAAACATGGAAACACGAAACAAAGGAATATCCAAAAAAAATTCTGACAACAGTTCACCCAAAGCCAAGCAAACCGAACATTCAGCAGAGCGTAACCAGGGTCCGTTATGTGACAAACTAAAAACCTTATCGGACCAGGCCGAGTGTAATTATAACGAAATTACAACCTTGCGCTCCGAAAATGCTCAACTTAAGCGTGAACTTGATCTCCTGCGGTCGGTTGTGATTAGAATGGACAGAAAACTGTCACACATCGATGATGACATAACTGATCTTCGCTCGAGATCGATGAAAGACAATATATTGATTCACAACTATCCTTATACCCAACAAGAGGACTTGGCCACAGCGATACCCAATGATATAAAGCAATCACTGGGTGTCGATGTTGAGTTTGTCCGCATCCACAGGAACGGGGTCCGCCCACAGTTCAATGACAAACCGGTCACAATAACCGCTAAGTTGAAACATCGCAATAAAAAGGATGAGATTCTCAACGCGCAGAGGCTAAAAAAAATTGCAAAACAGCGTTTACCCTTCTTCATCACTCCCCAACAGCCCGCACCCCTTACCTCCGCTAGAAATAAACTTTTTGATAAAGCGGACTCATTTCGCAAGCAGAACATTAACGTTAAAGTTCAAAGAAACGAGATAACAATGCCAAACGGTACGAAATACGAGGAAGAGCTACCCCTTATTTCCAGTGCGGATGCCTTGCAAATTTCCTCTGAGGAATATCAGTCCTTGGACGACGTTGTGGTTTTCTCCACGGAACCGGTGCAGAAAGACGGGTCTGAATTTATGGCGGTTGGTGCTAATATTCAGTCCTCGGACGAGGCCCTGAATATCTACAAAAAACATCAATAGACCCTTATGCTGCAAGTTGCGACAGCAGAATCCTCATATACAGGTTTCGCGACCAAAGTGGAAAAACTATCGAAAATTACCATGACGATCGGGAGCATGGGGCAGGACGGAGAATGCTACCTCCAAGACAATCGGATCAACGACGTTGCAATTGTTTTGACGCGATGGATGGGGCGCTCGCACATTGGCCCAGCCCGTTTTTCCATCATGGAAAACTTGGTTTGTGACCTTGTTAACAAACTAGATGATCCAAGTGACTCCGGAAAATAACTGAATTTCCCTCATTCACACTAAAAACTATTAAGGACAATGTCCGAATTACTTGTGTTTATAATTACGTATTTAAAAAAAACCTGTAAATGTATTTTCAAACACATGAAAAGATCCCATTAATTAATTCAAATGCCGACTTTTCATTCTAACTATGGCTATAATTTAATTCCGGAAATATTTATGTCTACCATTGTTTACTCTAATTTTAGTAACGTGTCGGCATATCCAATGTAAACATTCTACCCCTCAACCAAATTCACCGTACATCAGCACGTGCCTTTAACTTTAAACCCAGCAATCGAGCACTCCTTTTCTTTCCCCCTTCTGTATGTTTCCTTTCTCAATCATGTATCAACCTCAGACTAGTATAATTATTGGACAAGAGCATTTTTTGACCGTGTTGTTGTATTTCCAGCGAATCGTACAAGGTAAGCAAAGTTTTTCTGTAACATGTCTTCGGTAAAAATTATATCTCCTAACTGTCAGGGTCTGCACGAATTTAAGAAAAGAAAAGATGTCTTTCAATATTATCGACAAACCCAATGCAATATTTTATGTTTACAAGACACTCATTACACTTGTGATATGGAAGATAGTATTCAAAACGAATGGGGCAATGAAGTTTATTTTAATTCTTTTACCTCAAAGTCCAGAGGAGTAGCAATTTTTTTCAATAACAATTTTGAATATAAAGTACATAAGAATTTTACAAATGATTCTGGAAATTTTGTGGTACTAGACCTAAGCATTCAAAGCCATCGTTTAAGTTTGATCACAGTGTATGGTCAAAATGAGGACACGCCCCTTTTTTATGAAGAACTCTTTGAAATTGTAAGTGAAATAAGAAATAAAGACATAATAGTTGTTGGCGATTTTAATCTTATTATGGATCCCGATATGGATTATTACAATTATCTTCATCTTAACAATCCTAAAGCAAGAGATAAAGTAATAGAAAAAATAAATCAATTCAATCTTATTAATATATTTAGAGAAACTCACCCTGATAAGAAAAGGTATACATGGCGTAAACCAACCCCTCTTAAACAAGCAAGACTAGATTTCTTTTAATATCAAACACCCTACTGTGTATGTCACAAGAAAGTGAAATCATAGCAAGTTATAAGTCAGATCATTCACCAGTACTCCATAGTCTAAAATTCAATGAATTTACACATGGAAAAGGTTTATGGAAGTTCAATAATGCACTTTTATATGATAAGGAATTCCTAGATGTTGTTAATAAAAAAATTCAAGAAATAAAACAAAATTATGCAGTACCCGTATATAACAATGCATCTATTGACAAAATTCCAAATGATGAAATTCAATTCACTGTCAATGACCAGCTCTTTCTTGAAACACTATTAATGGAAATCAGGGGCAAATGTATATCATATTCTAGCTATGCCAAAAAGAAAAATAACGAAAAGGAGAAATTTTTAATAAACCAAATAAAACAGTTGGAGGAAAAGTATGAAGAAAACATTCAAACAATTAATTTTAAAAAGAAAGAATTAGAAAATATCAGAAATCACAAACTTATGGGAAGTCTAGTAAGATCAAGAGCTAAATGGACCTGTGAAGGAGAGAAAACAACAAGTTACTTTCTTAATCTTGAGAACAGAAATTTTGTAAATAAAATTGTCCCAAAATTAATAAAAGAAGATTGTTCCGAAGAAATCAATGGACAAAAGGAAATCCTGTTAGAGATAGAAAATTATTATAGAAATCTATATCAAAACAAGGGTGAATTTCAAGACTATGTTTTAAATGAGATTCTAGAATCAGACTCTGAAATTTTTAAATTAAGCGATACTCAAAGAAATACCCTTGAAGGTGAAATAACTTATAATGAAGCCGCTCATGTATTGAAAAAAATGTCGAACAATAAGAGTCCTGGAAGTGACGGTTTCACTACAGAGTTCTTTAAAGTCTTTTGGAAATACTTATGAGACTTTGTTATTAGATCAATAAATCACGGATACAATCTAGGGGAGTTATCTGTTACACAAAAGCAGGGTATAATCACCTGCATACCAAAAGATGGAAAAAGTAAATTTTACATGAAAAATTGGAGGCCAATCTCTTTATTAAATGTAGTTTATAAAATAGGGTCAGGCTGCATTGCTCAAAGAATGAAAACAATAATCAGTTCAATTATCAGTACCGATCAAAATGGCTTTGTTCCAGGAAGATATATAGGTGAAAATACTCGTCTTGTTTATGATTTAATGCAATATACTGAGAATAATGACATTCCTGGATTACTGTTTATGATTGATTTTGAAAAGGCATTTGACTCTGTCTCATGGAAATTTATTGATAAAACGCTTCAATTCTTTAACTTTGGTCCATCGCTCAGAAAATGGATATCAGTTTTTCAACAAAACACCTCCTCCTCTGTATCACAAGAAGGTCACTTATCCAACTTTTTAAAATTAGAGCGTGGTTGTCGTCAGGGTGATCCAATTTCATCATATATCTTTTTACTATGTGCTGAAGTACTAGCTATTAAATTAAAAAATAATAAAGGTATAAATGGTATTAACATAGATAATTCAGAATTTTTGTTATCACAATATGCAGACGATACCCTTATTATATTAGATGGCAGTGAGAGGTCTCTCAGAGAAGCAATTAGAGAGTTAAATAACTTTTATCAAATTTCTGGTCTCAAAATAAATATATCAAAAACTCAACTTGTCTGGATTGGTAGTAAAAAATACTCTTCTAATATAATATGTGAGGAAATGAACTTTCAATGGACAAGCACCTTTAAACTTTTAGGTATATATTTTGATGTGGACTTAACAAATATACCAAAACTTAATTATGACAATAAATTAGTAAAAATCAAACATATCATCAATCAATTGAGTAAACGACGACTTACTCCACTTGGCAGAATAACTCTTATAAAATCATTGCTTATTGCACAATTAAATCACCTCTTCATTTCTCTACCCTCCCCATCAAATACTTTCATGAAAAATCTGAATGAAACTCTTTTTAATTTAGTATGGCATTCCAAAGTAGATAAACTTAAAAGAAAGCAAGTAGTGCAAGACTATATGAATGGAGGTTTAAAAATGCTTGATATTAACAATTACAATCTGGGATTAAAATCATCATGGATAAAAAGAATTCTTTATTCCCAAGAAACAAAATGGAAAGTGCTGCTTGGCAGAACTGTATCTATAGAAAAAATATTAAAAACTGGATCAGACTATATTAATGTTGTTAAAAAGGAAATAAAAAATCCTTTCTGGAAAGATACATTTACTGTCTTTCAAATAATTCAAGAAAAATTAGAAGTTCAATCATGGGATGAATTTATTACTCAGCCTATTTGGAACAACCCGAAAATCAAAATTGAAAATAAAACAGTTTTCTATACAAAGTGGTTTGATAAGAACATAGTATACATAGCAGATTTGCTTGATGAAAATGGAAATTTTTATTCTTTACAAGATTTACAAAAAAAATTAAGATAAAAACACATTTGCTGAATTATGCATCACTTAGAAATTCAATTAAAGCAAGTCTCTCAAGCTCAAAAATTCGAATTGGAACAAATACCCCTAGACCGTTTCTTCCTCATAATATTAAAACATTTTGTAACTATCAAAAAAAGGAACAAAACATATCTTCAATATTCTTACTACAGAAAAAATTACTCCTCTTGGAAAAGTAAAATGGGGAAAGTTTTTTGAAATTTTAGACCTTCAGTGGGAAAATATCTTCACATTTCCTTTTTTATACACCAAGGATTCTAAATTGCAATGGTTGCAATTTAGAATAAATCGGTATATTTTGACAACAAACTCATTTTTATTTAAAATAGGTAAAACCGACACAAAATTGTGTTCTTTATGTCAAAGTAATGAAGAAACTATCGTGCATCTGTTTTGGGACTGTTCACATGTCCAAAATCTTTTAAGCCACTTTATATCAATATGTGACGGAAAAGGTTTACATATTACATTAGAAGAAAAATCATTTATATTAGGAACCCCTAATTCAATTTATTTGGGTATAACTTTTCTTATAATCAAATCTTACATATACAGGAAAAGATGTCTACAGGAAAACTTATCAATCCATGAACTTCTGATTGATCTCAAAACCCATATAACTACACTTAAATACACTGCAACAAAACAAGGCAAATACAATAATTTCTTAAACCAATGGACTGACTGGCTTTTTCTCATGTACATGTAGATCCTGACCATTGACATATTTACATAAGGCACGATTTTTATATACCTTGTCTGAATACAACAACTCGGTAGTAAATATTTTGATTACGCCTAATTATTAATAAAATATTTCTGACATGATACATGTTTCCTCATAATTCCTCCACTCTCTCCCCCCACTCTCCATTTCCTACTGTCCCTCATTTTCTCTCCCTTAAATTTGTTGAAATTGATCTTGTCAACAGACGTTTCAATTGTGCTAAATATACTTACATGTATATATATATTGTATGATATATTGTATGTGCAAATGAAATTAATATCAATAAAAAAAAAAAAAAAAAAATATACTGTGATGTCATAATGCACATTTCCCGTACTTTTTGTCTGAACGGAGTTTATTGACAGCCTTAACTGTGCTGCGTTTTTCTTTCTTCCCTTTTTTCCATTCACCTTTACGGTCTTTGAAAAAGAGAAACCTTCCTTTGCAAGGGTTGCAATCTCTGCATCTAGTCCAGAGGCACACAGACTGTTTTTTTTTTCTAACTGCGGCTGAAAATGTAAATTTTAGTTGTTATTTTTTTGGAATATGTATCAACGTTTTCAGTAATATACTGAAAAGGAATGTATAATATAATTATGAATACTTATATTTTATATATTTTTTTATGTAAGTGTGGACAAGTCAAACAATATATAATATAAAAAAAACATTACACAAGCATTTGATTTCTTGAAATAAACCGAATGAAGAACCATAACTATTTAACATTTTCACGCCAGTGGGCGCAGAGTTTGGTTTCCACTCATTTTTTGAAATTGCTTCTTTATATTTTTAAATAAAACTGCATGAAATATTTTAAATAAATCATATGTTTTATGATGTAATAGTATTATGCATCTACCAAATTCCCTCTACTAGTATGGAAACCCTGCCATACCGATGCACAAAATACATGTAGTTTTTTTTAAACAAAATCAATTTAGATAGTGATTGAAAAATATATACACTGACATTTGTTTTTGTCGAATTTCGGTCGAAAGTTTTTTGGAAAACTAAGGTTAATTTTAAATTTTCAATAAATAAAGTGAAGCTGTAAATGATAATTCGTTTTTTTTATGAACATAATAAATATAAACATCATAAGCACCTGAAAAAAGGAATAGTATTGCGTACATAAGTTTATAGAATTATTTATATACTTACTTCTTGTGGCATGTATATCCCCAATTTTTAATGTATAATTCGTAGAGTGGAAAAAAAACCAAAAAAAAACCACCCCCCACTATTTACAACTAGAGCAAAGCTCGTTGCATAGCAACGAGTGGGTCTTCCGTTAATGTCAAAAGTAAAGCTAGAAGTTCCTGTAAGAAGCAGAGTTCTTCAACCAATAAACATAAATAACTAAAACAGAAAGAAAAAAATCGAATTATTCTTGGTACTTGTTAACAAAATCCGAATGATTCTAAGTACGAATAAACAAAACCCTTCTCGATTTCAAGAACGACTTAGCAAATAAAAATCCGAATGTGCTTAATTGCGATTTAACAATTATCGAATAATCTTAGGTACGATCTTAATCTTAATTTAACTCTGAACATAAACTATTTTTTATTAACCAAGAAAAAGGAATCAAAATTTCCGGAAAAATCAATTTTTAAACCCCTAAATCTCTGTAATGCATTGTCTGATTTTAAAACGGATTTCAGTTTTTGAATATGATTTATAAGCTCTTATTTTTTCGCTTTATGATTAATTACAAATTATAGTTAAAAAACATGTAATTATAAAAAGACTTTGAAGCCCTTCTGGTCCCTTTTTTGGACATCAAATGAAGGTCTTTAAAATATAAACATATTTTATTCATCAAGTATGCACAAATTTTGTTAACCGTACTAGATATATCCGAACAACTGTGTTTTGGGGGCCGACCCTTAAACTCCGTACTAGGACAACAACAAAAAAATTAGGTCCCATATTGTTAAAAACATTATTTTGATCAACTTTTCTTCGACAATGCTTTTCAAATATTTCTCTTTTTCTAGATATTAATGATCAGAGGTTTGGACATCTGGCCCCTTGAAACTTCTAATTACGTAACATATGACTTAGGTATGGTACCGTATAGATAAACAACTGTAAAATAAATATTTTTGCTTCTATAATAAATAGCAAATTATTTTTCAGTAAAGAGTTATTATAAAAATGCCATTATAGCCCTCTTGGCCCTCTTTTTGAGGGACCAGTCCTAATTTCTTGATATCAAATAAAAGGTCTTGTAAATATAAACGCATTTTGTTCAACAAGTGTTCAGAAATTGTTGACCGTTCTAAAGATATCTGAACAATTGTGTTTTAGGGGCCGACCCTTAAAATCCTTACTGGGGCCACCAACAAAAATTATTTAGATAGCATATTTTTAGGAACATTATTCTAAGCATTTTTTGTTCTATCATGCTTATCAAAATATTTTTCCTTTTCTAGATATTAAAGATCAAAGTTTTGGACTTCTGGCCCCTTAAAACCCCTAATTACGTAACATATGACTTTAGTATAGTACTGTATAGATAAACAGATGTACAATGAACATTTTTGGTTCTATAATTGATAACAAATTATTTTTCAGTGAAAAGTTATTGCAAAAATACTTTAGAGACCTCTTGGCCCCTAATTTGAGGGGCCAGCCCCTTTTTCCTGAAATCAAACGAAAGTCCTAGTTAATCTGAACAACTTTTGCATGACATGTCTTAACAAAATATTTACACATTAAAAGCTAGGGCCAAAAGTGTGCGAAAATTTCGTGAAAAAAATTGGTGCCAATTTTTGAGCTCAGGCGAGCTTCACCGCCTTGCGCATTTTTCAAAATATCAAATAAATAGGATCATCTACTGACATTCATCTACTATCCCTGAAGGTTTCACGTTTCTATCGCAATTAATTTTTTAGAAGTTACGTGGACAAAATGGTCCTTAAAAATTCACTTAACCCTCAAAATCTCAAACCGGAAGTGACGTCATCAGCGAGAGTTTTTTTATATCAAGTACTTTTTATGCTCAATACGTCCTGTAAATATCATACAAATCGGTCGAGTAGTTCACGAGAAATAGCGTTCGAAAAAAGTCAGAAAAAAAATAAAAAATAAAATAATAAATATAAACGTTTTATACCTAATTCAGCTTAAATAACCTGTCACAAAATAGCTCGTAGTAAAGGGCTATAGATTTAAAGAATTTGGAGCCCTTTGATCCCCTAATTTAAGGGGCCAGCCCCTTTTTCTTGAAATCAAATGGAAGGTCATTTCATTCTGAACACATGTTGTCAACAAATTTTTAGAAATTCGTTACCGTTCTTAAGATATATGGGAAAGAAGGTATTAGGGGCCGATCCCTTATCTCCATATAGGGACCGTTTAACGAAATTTTGAAGGTTGAGTATTGTTAAAAACATCATTTTGAACAACTTTTCTTCTGTGCTGCATTTCAAAATATTTTTTCTTTCTGAGATATGGGTGATCAAATTTTGGACTTTTGACCCCTAAAAGCCCCTAATTACATAACACATGATAAAATTATTACGTTGCTTAGATATATAACTGTGAGATAAACATATTTGCTTCTATAACATTTCACAAAATATCGTTCAGTAAAGGGCTACAGATTAAAGACTTTAGAGCCCTTTGGTCCCCTGATTTGAGGGGCCAGCCCCTTTTTCATGATTTTAATAGAAAGGTCTTGTAAATAGAAACTATTTTTAAAATTACATGTCTTAACAAAATATTTTTCAGAAAAGAGATAATTAAAGAAAAACACAAAAAATTAAGACTTTTTTTTATCCCAATTTTCGGGTCCAGGCGAGCTTCGACACTTTTTGCGATCGAAATGATTTTAAATCTTCATGCACAATTTCAGTCGTCCGTCTATCATCGCTGAAAATTTCAAGTTTATATCTGCTATAGTTTAAGGGGAGTACTGCCGACAAAATACCCCTCTGAAAATCGATAAAACGACTTTATCTCAAAACCGGAAGTGATGTCATCAATAAAAATAATTTGCAATACGGTTCATATCATCTTCTATTAGATCCGACAGTTTCATGAAAATCAATTGAGTAGTTTTCGAGATATCGCGTGCACAATATTTGTAAGAAAAAGAAAATAATAATATAGAAGAATAGGGAAAAAGAAACAAAGCAATAACAAGAGGGTCTTCCTTCGGAAACGGAAGACCCTAATAAGTGTTCTCGCACAACGGCGGCAATATCTTCGAAATGAAACGTGGCAGTTTTGACCATCCTTGTTATATCAGATGACCGATCTCCAATGAAACTGGCCAGTCCTATGCTGTAAGTAGCCCTGACCCAGACACTTGGGTAATAACAGCTTATCTATCAGGGGCCACATCCCTCAACAGAGCAACAATGGCCAACATCTATGACCCAACAGTTTTAAATATTTAAGTCTAGTACAATTTACAATGCTCCACTTAAATTTCTATAAAAATGAAAAAAAATCATTGTTGGATTTTAAATCTAACGACGAACTAACGTTGGGCCAACGTTTGACAGTTTAAAACTTTTTATTTTATTAACATAGATTAACTATTTTTCAACCCAAATTACTAATACCTTTATACATACAATGTATCATGTTATGTATTGTAAAGTGAAAGAAATAGATTTAACTTAACTAATTATACCTACACACTTTTAAATTAAAATTTTCATGTGCTAAAATATAATCAAAATACCTTAAAATTGCCATCAAAATTAACTGAGAAAATCACATTATTTGCCCACCTTTACCTTAAATTTTTGTGGTTTTGTTGATGTTATCTGTTTGTTTGTTTGTTTGTTTGTTTTAACTCTTTGTCTTAATTCGTAGCATGTTAAAATGTTGGCCCAATGCTGACCTAACTGTGCATTACCAACAAATGAGATCACATGTTTTACCTACGTTGGCACACCCATAGCCCAACAATGTTACGACAACAAAAACTTAGTTGTAATTCATGGCATGTTGAAAGATGTTGGCCCAACGTTAGACCAACTGGGCAATACCAACAAATATAGATCATAAGTTCTACTGTTGATGGCCCAGCGTTGGCTCAACATTGTTACACCAACAAACACTTAGTCGAAATTCTGGCATGTTAAGATGTGAGCCAAACGTTGGCTTAACTGCATATTACCAACGAAAAATGTGTTAAAATGTTGGCCCAACGTTGGGACAACACTGTGTGCTCAACGCCAACCATCGACCAACGGTACAACCAATTACCAACGTTGGCCCAACGTACTCATGCTATCTGGGAATGGCGTTAACAATAATATGCTCGGTTCGTTCCGTAGATGGTCATACAAAGCTTACCAGGAAGAGCGAGAAAGCAATGGGTAGCGACAGGGTGTTAAAGTTCATTTTAGACAAAGGATGCCATGTGCTATCGGCGGTGTTCAAGCTTAAATGCGAGACACTTCATAGTTAAAAAGTTTAGGTATGTACACGATATTCAGATTTACAAATTATAAATAAACTGTGATTTGAGGTGCGTGGCTGATGAGAGCTACTTTCTTCTAAAGAAATCAAGTCTGTGTCGTTGGCCATATACCTTACGAACCTTTTTATCTTAATGTTTGGAGTGAAAGAAATAACTGAACTGAAGTGAGACGTTTGCATCGTTAGACCATTTACGTTTGCTTCTTTTAAGTTTGCCAACAAATTGAGAAGATTGATATTAGTTTTGAATTTCGCCGCTGGATCTACGTCTGCCATCTTTAAACTTTTCAAAGTTGTTATGTGACTTTGATCATCATGATTTTGAAGTTTGAACACTACCTAATGATGTTTGTACATAACATAAAGATGTTTGTACATGGCGTAATGAACAAAAAAGTACATCACGTAAAGACGAAAGCATATCACATAATAATGTTTAAAAACGAAGTATGTAAAAAAGGAGACATACCACATAATTAAAAAAGCATAATTTTTTATTCCATAATGATGAATGTACATCACCTAATGCCAAATGCACATGCCATGATAATAAATGAGCATCATGTATTAGTAAAAGCACATCACATACTTAAAGGAGTATATCATGTAATGAAAAAAGCACACCGCATAATGATATACACCCATCACATAACGATAAAAGCACGCAACATAAGGATATGCGCACATAACGAATTTAGTTTTACCATGTTCAGACAGTCCAGATGAAGGAAACATATTATGCCCTGTTTTACGAAAACCAAATGATATTTGCAATCTTGCAATTACTACATACATACACAAAGTTGTCGTTGTACCTAAGATGACGCATTTGTCTCCACCCTTTTGAAGGTTATAACTGACTCCATTGCCTAGATGGGCTTTCATATAACCGCCATGCTGGCATTGATTTTGAATTTTTTTATATTGATTTTATTTCAAAGGGGAAATCTTGGGGTTTTATTTTTTCATTTTTAATTGCTGAGGTAGACCAAACATGATGAACTTTTTTTAAACATACCAAAATTGCTAGTCACAACATATATTAATGAAACCAAAACGAAAGTTATGATTCTATTTTTAAAAAAAATATTATCCATTCCGGTAGTTATATGTGAAAAGAAAAGCTGTATGTATGAATATGCATAAACCATGACGTCAATAGTTTAAAAAAAGCTCCCCATATAACCTGCCATCCCGCAAGTGCGTCTTTATTCTCGAATAAAATACCAGAGAAAATGTATTGAGAGTAACTGCAAAGTATGGTGTCCTGAATCCATTTATCTGAGATTGATGTCCTGCTTTTAATCATAAAGGGATAACTTGTACAAAGGTATGATAAATTTATATTAGTACTCGTCGTCGTTTTATCACTTGGTATGAATTAATAATAGCCAATTCTCTAGTATTTCTCGTTTTTTATTGGTACGCTCATTGCTTTCACCGTTATCAAGTACTTTAGAATACCAAGTTAATTCACATTTTACGGTTAAAGCTTCGTTTATAAATATAAAGGAAATCAAACAACAGAAAGCCTAATATATAGATAGGGATTATTCTAAATCATTTCTATATACATCACAATCAACTGTTCAAGAAAATCAGTGCAAATCAAATCAACGTGGTATGGGACATGTTCATGTTGTGATATATTATTTATCGAAATAAACATGCAATAAGGTATAATTTCATAAATAGTTTTATTCCCAAAATTGTTATCTAACAGTTTAGCGCCGTGGCTTAGAGGATTCACTACGGATCTGTAAGTCACGTCATGTTTACCTTTTAAAAAAAACCGTATTTTTGGTCAAATATTGTGAAATTAAAATTTTCTTAACTAGTGAAAGTAGTTTATTTATAATGTACTTTTATCTAATTTAATTCTCATTATTACCAACAGATGTCCCATACCACCTTTACTAAAAAGATAATATCTATTTTGAAAGTATCAATTCCGACACGTAGTTACTTTGGTTGAATCTATCATAATGATTGCATATCTACAATATGTAGATAGAGTTTCTGCTAGTGTATAATATAACTAAAACAATATGCAAATTGCAAACACTATACTTGAATTAGTTAATAGTTTCATCCAATATCAAAGCTATTACGATAATAATGAACAATGAAAAAGAATTCCTTGTAATGTTTGTTGTGCATGCAAAGTAAAGAATAGCTTTCTTTGCAAAACCGACAGTTTTGATTTTGATACACCTCAGTAGCGGGTGAATATTTAAACAAAACAAAATATTTTGTATGATCTTTATGTCAGATATAAGCTGGTTATTGGCCAATGTTATAAACTGAATCATATCAATATCGGAAGTATTGTTTTGGATTGTTGCTAATGACAACCATGAAACGCATTACGTCAATATTAACGGTGTATTTTATTATTCATTTCTTACCAATAGAGCTTTTGATTAAAAGTTTACAATTGCCCACTCAATAACTGCATTGAATATGGAAAGGTCTCATCAAAAATTATATTTATATTTATTCTCATTTTAGTTTTTTATTACTTTAGCGTTATTAGGGACATAGGCACAGTTTAAAATCAAAAGTTCTCAATATGTATCATTTTTTTATTCAGTATGAAATGGTTTGATTGGGTATTTTGATACCCACATGCTTTGTCGTTCACTTGAGTATCATAGTCCTTTACTCACTTGAGAATTCAACGACATTTAAAATTTAAATTTGAAAACGATGTCCAAGTTTCTTTAGTTTCTGTATAATTACTATAAAGTAGGAGTCTTTCTTTTTACTGCATGCATGAAAGAAAAGTTCTGTAAAAATGTTTTAATGATTGAGTTCTGTTTCAGGCATAATGACCGTTACATTGATGCAATTGTCAACATTAATAACACAATCTTGAAATGAAATTTTGTTGCAACAAGTTAATATTAGCCAGTATAACTTGGTGGCAAAACAAATTAAAACAGAACTCATTTAACCCACCAATTAATGAAATTAAGTTTAAAATCATTTAACGTCAACATTTTATATTTGATTACAAGTACCTAGATTCTATGAAATAGACTATAAACACGAGGCACGATATTACTCGAAATTAAAGGCTCAAATAAAACCATATGGTGTAGAATTTAAATGACAATAACATTTGCAGGGATGTGTGAGAGCGGATGGTGGGTTTGGGATGCGCGTAGTACACCAATAACTTCAATTTCCCTGTAAATTTCATTTTATTTATGTCCTTACAAAAATTGGGGTCCATCTCCATCACAATATGTATAAAAGATGGGGAAATATGATGGGGCAAATGCCCATTCGGTTTAGTAAGATACAATTATGAATTTATTTATTCCAAATGAAATCTATTCAAATATATTAAAATACAAGTTTGTAAAAGCACAAATTCTAACTATATTCATTTTTAATATATTTAACAAAAGATAAGAAAAAATATTGCCTAAAGTTTTGGTGGTATCGAACCCATAACGTAAAAACCCAAGATATTAAATGTAAGCTTTTGTCAGGTACTCTAATCACTGATCAAAATCTAGGCTGTTTTAATATTTTTGTGACGATGACCCCGAATTTACGGACTTGCATTATTTTTTCAAAACGTTCAATTGTTGGGATACAAAATGATACTTTTAATGTATAGTGGGTCATCTCTATGTTTTTGTTAATTGAAATCGGTTTGTTTTCCATTAGACCTTATTTAGGCTATGAGAAAAATATGGAGCAGAGACCCACTTTATAAAAGAAAATGCATTCATGTTCCAAAAATGACAGTATTTGCATGTTTTGATGCGTATACGCCTGTTTGAGTCAACATATTCCATGTATTGAATATATTTATATGTTTAAAATCAATGATATGTTAAATATATATTGTTTGAAATTATTTTTTTAAATATCAGATCTATTGATATTTTAATTTTCCCGTAGCTTGCATGTCCGTGTATGGACATTTTATACGCCTTATCCACCCATTTTCGTAGAAAAAAAATTCAAGTATGTTAAAAATCAATTATAAGTATAAAGAGTTAAAGGATCAGCCTCTAAAACACAGTTGTTCGGATTTCTGTAGAAGGTTAACAATTCGTGAATACTTGCTGAACAAAATGTTTATTTTTTCCAGACCATTCATTTCATATCAAAAAAAGGGGGCTGACCCCTCAAATTAGGAGCCTAAATCGCTACAAAGTCTTTTCATTATAACTTATTTTTTTCACCAATAATTTGTTATAATTTTAAAAGCAGAAAATAAGAGCTTATTATTCATAATTTAAAACTGAAATCCGTTTTAAAATCGGATAATGCATTAGAGAGATATAGGGTTTCAAAAATTGATTTTTCCGGAAATTTGGATTCCACATTCTTGGTAAAGAAAATAGTTTTATGTTCAGAGTTGAATTAACTCGTACCCAAAATTATTCGGTTGTTAAATCGTGCTTATTTCTAAAAAAAAATTGTGTTCAGTATTTTTCATTTGTTTTTGGTCTTCGTTTCGTTGTTTAGATATTTGAATATGTACATAATAATAACGATTTGTAATTTCACGGAATAACATGTAACTCAGATTCCATATGCTTCCTTAAGGTGGCTCTATACACCCACAGGTTATTCCAATTTTCAATAGAAGACCACAAAACATATACTTATCAAATATCAAAATGATGATAGGGGTACTCTAGGTATTTTTAAAGGATTTTTAAATGTGTTTTTTTGTGTCTTTGTAAAGTGATTTTTAAATGTTAACTATTAACAAATTGAGAGAAATTGTTTTGTTATATGATGGATACTTTCTTCGAACACCTAACAATAAATATAAATCTTCTTATCATTCAAATATTTTATTATTGCATTTTTTAAAGTATTTCCCCAAAACAAAATTTTTCATATTTTCTTACTCTGTTGACAAATCATCTGAAAATACTGCTTGATGTTATAAAAAAATGTATTTTAATTACCGTGACATAAAAAAAAAGTGAATAAAAATCATTGCAAATAAACACAATAAATATTTTAAATTTTATTTGATATGAAAGTCCCTCAGATAAGAGTTATCGTTCCTAAGTCCCAAGGCCCAAACATCTTGGGGACTTTTTATTTCTACTTTGAAGAAAATTTCATAAATATCATGATGGAATGATAAATACATACATATTTCATTATAGGCCTGTATAAGTGAATTTATTCGCTTTATGCAAAACTAAGTCAAATAAATAAAGTGAAAAATTAACTGATAGGATTTATGTATCCCAACTTGAGGAAAATTGAAAGCCACCCTCCTATCCCCTTATGGTGGTAAGGAACATCTGTCAATATTAATGTGGATTGAAGAATATTATAATTGAAATACTTTCACCGGTTTAGAGTTTAGTTTCACAAAATTCAACCAAAAAATACGTTTTAGAAAATTTATGGATAGTTAAAATTTTTTTTGTCCGCAACGGGAATCGATCTTATGACCTACAGGTTTCTAGCGATCCCACAAACTCACTGCGCTATGGTGTAAGATGTTGTAAATCGGAAAGAAACTATCTAAAAAATTAAACTTGATTTTATTGTTTATTTCGATAAATAATACGACACAGCGTGAAGGTGTCATATTACTTGTGAGTAATGATTTTTCCAATCAACAAATTAAATCTAAGACTATTCATTTAACAATTTTTTCAAAAGAGCGGTCCCCATACAATTCGCCTCAGTTTTAAATCAGCCAGTACCGGAATCGCATGCTTCCAAATTTACCTTTTTGCGTACTGCCTCTTCAAAAAGTGGTATTAAGAGCCACCTTTACACCCCCGCGGATTTTGTTTGATATAATTTATTTCTTAAATATTTATATTACTATTATCAGATTTATTAATATTTTAATTTTTCCGTAGCTTGGTTGTCCATGTATGGACTATGTTCCTGAAATATCTTATATTCGGGGTCTTCTCTTAATTGTTTTATAAATTAAAAGTCATTGATTAAATGCCATATATTGAAAACTAACGAGAAAGAGAGAGAGAGAGAGAGAGAGAGAGAGAGAGAGAGAGAGAGAGAGAGTGTGTGTGGGTATGTATGTGTGTGCTTAGCACTTGTACTATATTGAGTTGGTATCATTGGTAGTCGTCGAAAAATGTACAACTTAGCCTTTGTTGAAGCTGCCCGGTGTGATGTTGTAAGGGATTTTATTGTGTTAATGCATTTGATTTACTAGAGAGAGAGAGAAAGAGAATGAGAGATGAATATAAAAATTGTTCTGTTTCTTAATGCATGCATTGGTGATTTTATATATTTCATTTTTATCTAATATTCAAAATGTACATGTACTCCTCTTTAGATATCACGTAATATCATGAACAAGGTGTCAGACTGACAATATACAATGTTGTAAATAGCGACATTTACACCTTTCGATCTACTATACACAGATTCTGCCTCGCTGATCCTCTTGTGAAGTAAAACTTCAAAGACAGTTTGATATCTTGACCGGTTATACTTCATCTGTATCTATATCTATTGATACGATTAAATTGAATTTAGTATACAGAACTAAAAAAGTCACTTAAAAATCAATTTTGAAAACAATATAAAAAAAGGTACATTGAAAAGCAGTGCTGTATAGTGTTTGTCAATACCCCATACAGTAGTGTACAGTGGGACAAAGTGCTGGTAGGTGGGTAGGTACAGGGTTGTGCAGTGGATGGAGTAAAGTGAAATACAATGTCTCGGTACAATGGGATGCAGTGGGGTACAGTAGCTGTTAACAGTGGGTTACAATGGATTTAAAGTAGGATACAGTGATTATACAAGAGAAATCAGACAATGTCAGCAAATTTTCGTGAATATCAGTAGACTGTTGAATTCAGTAGTAACAGTGCTAACTTATTTCACAGTAGTTTTTAAATGTATTCAATAAGTATATTCTGTTTGTAACAAAATCATATAATATTTTGCAATATTGCAATTGATATGTACATGTACAAATTTGTCCTTGTAGGGTCTACTTGGCATGCTGGCATAGTTTGAATTTTTTTTCTAAAAGAAAAATCTAATTATTACTCCTTTCTTAAAAACAAAACCGAAAGTAGTAATTTCATTTTTAAACATATTTTATTCTAGAATTTCTATGAAATAAGAACAGCTGTATTTGAAGATCTATTAGCTATGAAGACGTCAATATGCACATTTGTTTTCCATCGGACTGAAATGTCACACTATCATTGGTTTAAACATAGCACGTGATTGCCTCATATATCTCTATATTTGTTCGGTGAGAAAATAATATTAGGCAATATGGCCGTCACTGGCGACGCTTCGCTTACTCATTTCGATATTTCATAGTATTTAATACATAAACCGCATGCCGGAAGTTCTTAAAGTATTTGGAGTAGTTGCCCTTTGAAATTCTTTAAAATTAGATTAGTTGCCCTTAGAATATTGACGTCACATTGTTTTGTCTGGAGCAGAACAAAATGGCTGCGTCAAAATTTGCTCAAATCTCTGCAGAGAAAGGGAGAAAACATTTAAAATTGAATAGCAACAAAACATTGCAAGTAAACATGGGTGAAGCAAAGGTTTTTAAAGAGTATTTGAAAGGTGAGATTGAAAATTTTGAAGAGTTTAAATGAGTTAAATTGGACGAAATGTTAGGCATCTTGAACCTGGCTTTGTGTAGATCATTGCTATTTGCGAACAAATATGTCGCTTGATAGTCCTCGGGAAAAACAAAACACTTATTAGGTTAGTTACTGACTCACTACGGAAAAATATTGTGTTGATCAATCTCATAGATGGCGAGGCGAAGCCATATATGAGATTGATCAACCCAATATATTTCCGTAGTGAGTCAGTAACTAACCTAATAAGTAATAATGTATTGAGACTACTTGTAAAGTACATGTCTAGTGTGCAGAATTTGTTTAGCTTAAATTAGGGTAAATCTAGAAGTCATACAAGGAAGAATTTGTAGAAATGTACAAAATATTATATTTTTATTTCTATTTGACATCGACATGACAATTGAACCGATCAATTGAACTTCCTTGCCATTCGTTTTCTTAAAGTAGTCCGAGTATCGCACTACGTCATAATACGGATTTTACAATATTGGTTCGACTTTTACAAAGCGTTTTTGATAACCGGTATTGATTTTGCTCTAGATCGCTGTTGTAAACAATGGCAATAATAAGCAATTAGAACGGTAATATATGTATTCTATGAGAGATAGAAATGATTAATGTTGAGAAACTCGATTCTGTTAAAGTAAAATGAAAAACGAAGTTTCTGATTAACCAGGATCTCAGGTATGCTTATATCTTCTTTGTTTTGACCCCCCCCCTCCGATTTTTTCTTTTTCTTTTACTAAAACCGGTTTAAATTTAGAGACAGGAGCTATTTCGAATTTAATCAATTGTCAAATATTTAACGTTTAAATGATATCTAACATTGTAGACAGATTTCGGCAGAAAACTGTAGCAAAATGTGATTTTTACGGATTTTTTCGTCAGGGTCTACTTGGTTTAGAGCTTATGACCGTGAAAAGTAATCCGTCAACATATAATTTATTTTACCAAATCTTTTTTCTGAGATGTCAATCTATAGAATAAACACCATGAATTTAAGTTTGAGTCCATAAAATAATAAAAATATTACCAAACGCGATACTAGCATTGCATTTTTTGTTTTCTATTTTGATACAACAGGTCCATAAAGCGTACTTACTTACAACAATTTGCGCAAAAATTTTGATGAAATATGGCTTAAATAAATATTTTTACTCTATTTTGTATATTCAGTTCTAATTTTTCCCAAAATTGGTATTTATTTTTAGGAAAAACGGACGTCTGGCAAATTTCATAATTGTCAATAATTTTCGCAAGGGGGTACACCCGTCTGAGAGGTGATAACAAACAAACTAGCATGTAAACATACATATTTTCTTTTGTATATGTATCGCTAGAATGTATATTTATCATTAAAAGCTTAGCTTTTAATGATTGAGCCCATTTAGTGCCGAGTATAGGATTACCTTAACAATTGATACAAAATAGTTTCATTAAAACCATCTATCTAATAGATAAACAGCTTGTGAAAGAGTTCACCGTGATATAAACTTTGTTGATCACGTGATCAAATCCTGTATAGCCCAATGTGGTTCTCAGATTTGAGCACGTACCAACCAAGTTCACTGTGAACTTTTTAACAGTACTGTTTGTTACTTATATTTACGTTTTTAAAAGTCAAAACATTCACTATAAACTTTTTTATATTATTTTTTCAATAATGCAGCTGTCGAACGATAAGCACGTGCAGTAAACATTGTGAGGCCATGAAAATGTTTACACAGATTTGTAGGTTTTGTTATTACACAGGTTCAAATAAGGAAACATATTTGCAAATGTAAATAGTCTTCATTGATCGCTGTCATATATGAGGGTTTTCTAAAGTTCGTTTGTTGCCTTACCTACATCATGTAAGTGGGAGCATGTAATTTATTTATATCCTAGTAATAAAGCGTGTGGTAATACGATTATTTAGGAAATGTCAAGCTATCCTGTACATATTTAAACAAAAAATGTAAACACTTATTTAATTGACTTTTTATGCCAAAAAATTATTGAAACTCTTGTTAAGAGATAAACAAGTAATATATATTAGTTTAAATGTGGTTTTGTATACAGATTACGCACTAAAGTATTGAAAAATGTCTATAATTTGTAATTACTAAAAACTGCGCAGCGCAGCTGTCTTTAATTAAAACTAATTAGTTCAAGATTTTTAAATCCCCCCAAAAAGGAGGTTATCGATGTCCTCTCTACAACATTTTAGTTCAGAAAAAATATTACACCTTCCGCATTCTAGTTGTAGCTTTGTCTCAAAATAGGGTCATCTATTCTTATTAGTTCTTATCAAGCAACATGCGATCATTTTTTAGAACAGTAAAAATCCTTATTTAGACCTCTGTGTCTTTGAAGACACAATGACGTTATATTTTCATAAAAAATATTTGCAAATTAAAACAATCGGTAGAAAATGTTTGACAGATATGTAAAGGTTTCAATATATTGAGACAATGCTACAACATAAATACATGACGACATGTAGACACTTTTTTGGATCTATTATTGCATACATGATATTGAAAAGAAATATTGCTGGCGTATCCTAATATATATAAAACATTATGCATTTTGTAAAAAATACAAATAAGATTTTTTACAGAATATTTTTACAATTGATTTGCTTATGTATGGTCAATGGCATATTTCAATATGATTTTAAAATCAATAAATGCCGCAGGAAGTACATCTATAACTAGGCTGTAGAAGCGGATTTAAACAACAACAAATAACACAAGGCCAATACAATCAATCTATTCGAAAACTAAGTGTTATTTTTTACTGTGAAGGGGTACTCTGTAGATACAAGTCAATGGGTCCCAGTAGGTTTCGTCACAATAACTACCTTGAATTCATAAATTGACGCAAAATGCATTTTCATTGATTTTTTTTTCTTGTAATGATATATCATTTTTCCAAAATAGATAATAGCAACTTAATTTATCTATAATGATCTCTGTTTTTAAAGATAATTGAGAGCAGTAAGTTTAGAAACCTGCTTATTATTATCATAGAATCATTTTTTAAAAATAAAAACAAACTAACATAGTTTTAGAGTTTTTTTGCGACTTGACGTGTACATTGCGTCAGCATAGTTATAAAACGACAGTATTAATTTCATTACAGTGAAGGGTTAAAGAAACTAAAGAATAGAAAGGTCTTTTCTGCACTCTCTGAAACTAACTAAAATAACCATGTTAGTCGATGCATGGCAAATTCAGTTAAAAATCATCTCTTTTTGTGTCTTTCAAAGGCTGCACCATACAATTAGACGAAAAAAAAAATGTCGCCTTTGTTATAATAAGGCTATAATAAATTTTGTTGGATGCATCTGTATTATATATCATGGTTAAAACTTGAATGTATGTAACAGGTGTTCTTGTATTGGCGACATAAATTAGATAAATAAAATGCATCTCACTTTATCTATACAGGTAAATTGCACCGAATGTTAAACATAACCACAATTACGTCAAACATATGTTCTGAAACATGTGTTCGCCATAAAATACGAACATCATATATATGTGAAATATGTGTTTAAAATCATATGTTAATCATATGTTTGACCTATTTATAACGTATGTTTTGGATATCATAATCATGATATCTATATAAAATAAACATATATTAGTCATATGTTGAACATATGTTAATATCATTTTCTGTTTATTACCTCTTTTTTGGGTATCATTTTAAAAGCAATTATAACAATGTAATTATATGTATTTTTTAATTCATTTAGATGTTTTAATCTTTCATTGCATTGTTGATAACCACCACTCGTTTTATTACCTCTTTAAATGATAGAAAATAAATCATTAGCATAAATTCTACAATATATACGTAAATCTTAAATAAATTAGGCGCACTTTTTGTCCAACTTTTTTTTTACGGTTAGCTGTTTTTGATAAGCCATGACTTTACCTCTTTCTATACAGAAAATACAACGATAAAACCATAAGGTTTAAAAAAAATCATACAAAAAATAATAAGTAGAAAAACCATGTACAATTGGACATCAGATATTTGGACGACAGATATCCGGACGCTTCAGTTTATAATCGATTTCATTTGGGAACAGATTTTCAATACTACAGAACGTTTACGTCTGTCAATTGAGTTTTACACATTTTTCAGGTGTTAGATTCTAATGAGTAGCTTGTATAAACCATCTATCGTTATAAATCACTTTTAAACTACAGACAGAACTAGTCACACTTCACTTAACGTGGTTTTGGCATTGTTAACACCTTCCAAGTTTCATCGCTTTTTAACCTACCCCTGTATTTCAAAAGAAGAATCTGCAAAAATAATTTTTAGTAACCTGGAAAGTTTTACATATATTGGTGGTTAATCTATTCAAAGAAGTAATCTTAAACATGAAGTCTCATTAAAACCGGAGATATACTAAGAAAGCAAAATGAAAGCATACCGTTAGTGCATCGGTGGATCTTATAATAATTTTATTCATGAATTAAACGTTTTTGAAGAATAGAAATGTTTATAATAATCATCGATTATTGTGGAAATTGGCGTGTCGTGAAACATACAGTAAAAAACAAAATAACGTAAATAACCAGTCATCATTTTAGGTCGGGTACTTTTTTTTTGATGAAATAACGATGTAAAGCGGTGTGCCTGAATTGTATTAAAACAAAAAAATTTAAAAGACAATTTTAATTTCTTGCTACTTCGTATGAAAGCCAAATCAGATTACAGGTTTGAAGCTAGCACTGAGGAGCAGAGTATGTTCCAATCTTCCAAAAAAGGGATTTATTCAAATCATGTACAGCCAAAAGGCTTATATGACCATCCTCTGACCAAAATAATATACTCATATTTATGGAAAGATTGGAACACAATCTGCTCTCCAGCGCTTTCTTCAAACCTTAGAGCTTGTTGGGTTTTATTGACGATATTGAGATGAAATGGGTCGAAAACCGAGACTGCTCAACAAACAAAACCAATCCCTTCAATAATTCGATCAAATTCACAGTTGACATATATAGTTTCAAAAACGTATTTTTGGACACTACAGCAATTCTAGAGGACGGTAAAATAAAATTAAGTTTCAATACTAAACCTCCTGATTCTCATCTGTATCTTAAGCCATTTTGCTTCCTTCCTTACCATATTTTTAGAGGAACTCCTAAGAATTAACCACCTGATTCAGACAAATGTGTTTTTTATTACCTTTTGATATTAAAATTCTCTCAGTAAAATTATGGCTATAAAGCCCACACAGTGAGATCTTCAATACAATATATTGTTAAAAAGGGCAGGAAAACTCTTTTGAAAACAGACAAAGCAGGGTCTCACTTGTTTCATTCTATAACCTTGTTCTCTAAATTATATACAGGATCCTTAGAAATAAAATGCCCTATCTTTACACTAACAAAGAATAGGTGACCTTTTCAAGGTTCCACCAATGGCTGCATTTAAACGCAAGCAACTTAAATGACATGGATGTGAGAGCGAGATCGCCATATGGTTGTTTTAAACTTGTCCAGGCCCACGTATCCACCTTACCTTTGACATCATCAACATATTACAAACACGAAAATATACTTCTACGTGATCCAGCTTGTGTAGGATTGAGAGTGATTGGGTAGGATTATACCACTTTGATACGTTGCAACCCTAGATGTCGCAGTTAAAAAGCATGCAAAAGGGGGTCGTTTTTAAAAAATGTTCCACCAATAGCTAAGGAGAGGGGATCTTACATCAGTGGTGCATCGCCAAAACCCCACACAGAATGTGCTGCGAGGGAGTTTCTTTTCATTTTTGGATGACTTACACTTAACTGACCTAAGGATCTATAGACACTATTTTACTGGAAATGTAGTAGAGGCCCTGATCTGGATGCACAAATTACCTAATGTTATATTCGGGTCCACCTTTAACTTCCTTCGAATTTTTGGGCAGCAGAAGTCATTTGTGCATGTCTAACAAGAATGGGTATTCTTGGACTCATATGCTTCATACGGCCAACAACATCTCGAGTAAATATCAACACTCCATGGATTCTCTAACCGGTTGCAAGGAGAATTGATGAGTTAAACGAAATGCATTTTCTGATATTCTTTCACAGATTCTCTGTAATTTTAATTGCAATATAAGAAAGTAATGTGTTACGAGTATCTTTTGCTGATTCTTTTAGATATGGTAAACTGCCAAATGTTTTAACTTTATTACATTTCTGGGATAGGAACCCTTTCTATGGTAAAGGGAATAATGTAGTATGGACTGCATGTTATGTTTTATGACGCCTGTGTAAAGCCATTGAATATTCAGTGTCGAGTCCCTTATATGTATATGTGTGTGACGTCAACAGTTTCTGTGTAGATGAAGACTCCATTTCTGAGACAGTAACACTTGGGTGTAAGCCCTCTGTTAATCTTGGACTTGCTATATTCACTTCACCTAATCGAAGACTCGCTGCTGACAAAAACTCAAAGAGTCTTCCGGGAAATATTTCAATCTAAGTGATTACAATTGAAAAGACATGACAGAAGTAATTATTAACATTAATCCTCCTTGGACGAGCGCGGAAAGAAAAAAAAAACAAAGGAAATTCTGGATACATTGACACAAATCGTTTAGACCTGATGGCAAACAAGTTGACTTCATTAAAATAAACGTCTCATAAAATTTTCACCTGGTACGCATACATTAATTTTACCAATTTTCTCAACTCAGCTCCTCTCAACTGGTAGCTATTCTTGTAGTTTTTATTTTATTTGTTCCTCCTTTAAATCAAAAACTGATCTATTGTAAAGGCATTTTCTTAGATTAATAAATAATTGAGAATAACATCAAAATGCCCTTCGATTAAACATCAAGTGCTTTGTGATTATTAACAATTCGGACAATTTTTTTTAAGTAGCTTAATCAACCCAATCGGATGCAAAGTTGACAACATCATCCCAAACATTATAATTACAAAACTGAATAAATTTTATCTGCCGTTTATGTTGTAGTTTCTTTGGCAGTGTTTAGTAAAGCTACATGTAGATTTTGTTTTAGATTTATCATTCTCAATTTACGTAATTTACTTTTTGTATCCTGTGAGGCGACAAATTGGCCTGAAAAATTGACAATTTTAATTGTTTGAGTCGTTAGCTATCTTAGTACTTTATATATATTCAGTTTACAGGCCTAGTATCTATTTATATTATACTTTAAGATGCCGAGTGTTTTTCATAAAATTTTTATGAGTAGAAGTTGTACATAACTTACTTGCTTGATTGATTTTGACATCGGTAATATGTAGAAAGTTGGAACTGATTTAGATTTTCTATTTACATGGAATGATTTTGGACGAAAAAATTTGGCAGTTCTGGCCCCGAGGTTATAAAACTTTTTCCATCCTCATACTCCAACTCGTACTCCGTACTCCGAGTATGCGCTCCACTGAGTACGGCTCTAAAAACGGAGGTTATAAAAGTTTTGGAGTACGTTCTCCGCTGAGTACTATTTGGAGTATGCTCCAAAACACCCCTGCGAATGTAATTGTCATTTAAATTTAAGATCACGTGGTTTTATTTGACCATTTCAGTTTCGCAGTAAAAATAGTCCCTCGTGTTTATAGTCTATTTTAGAGAATCTAAGTACTTGTAGTCAAATATAAATTCAAGAGGTTTATTGATTTTAAACTTTATCTTCATTAATTGGTGGATAAAATGTGTTCTAGAAATAAATGTGACAATGCAAAAAATAGTTTTTTTCTGCTGTTGTGACAATTAACATGCGTTGTAGAAATCCCCCCGAAGAATTAATTTTCGATCCGCGCCTGACCTAGTAATAACATCAATAGTGAAACAGACTGTACTATTTTATGCAGAATGTTCCTTGAAAATGGCTCGATATTCTTAGTTTTTAGGCAAAACATTCACCCATTATTTTTTTTTAAAAACATGGTATTGCACACTACAAGCATCAAACATATCTATGATTTTATTAAGCACCCAAATGTTTATATCATCAATCACTCTACACGTGGTTGAACACGAACGATAACTCTGTTATGAATATCATCGTTTAATTTAAAAAACCACTGGATGGTGAAATAAGACATACATCTTAAGAGATGTTGATGTTAAACATACCGGTAAATCAAAGTAGGATATGATATGAAAATCGACCAGTACTTACGTATTTTGAGAATATTATCCGAACACTTATACTTCCGCTCAAACTTTCACAGGAACTGAACAAATCTCGGTGAAGTCTCGTGAACTTTCATTCGAGCACCTCTGGATTTATTACATACTTAGCAATGATAAAGGAAACATTCCGAACACATTCGCAGGGATGCAAACGCCGATCGATGAAAATTTACGTCTCTGGAGAAAGACAGAGAACAGTAATTCATGTAAATAGTCCTGGCATGTAGGCAAACTGTACATGTATTCAGATTAATTATTTATCAACAACATGTAACACATTATTTACATGTACATATTACCTTCTTCATCTGCAAGCATGGAGATGTGTCTGCATCTATAAGTTATGAATTTTTGAGCAACAATGACGATAAATCCAGTGTAATTGGTAAAATTATCAACAAATTGTGTTTATGTCAAATCTCTCTCTCTCTCTCTCTCTTTCTCTCTCTCTCATGAGACTCAGATAGTGATTCATGCATGTGATGATGAAGTATAATTATATTGTAAGGAACGATATGAATATAAAAGAAAGAAGTAAGAATTTACACGGATATGAAGAGAGTATTTCAACATAGAATTTAGTTCGATATATCTTTAGTTTTCCTGGATTTTTAACGATTTTGATATTTTAAATGTCAGGAAAAGGTCAGAAACGACGCCAATACAAAACTGGAAAGTCACTGCCCCCAAGTGGATATCTTTTAAGATATTTAGTGAACAGTTCCTGTATTAGGAAAAACAGGAAGAGTTTAATTCAATAATAGAAACATATACTTGGGAAAATCATAAAAATACTGAGAAGATCCGTTTATTTTCACACTCAGAAAGTATACACTAAAGAAATTATAGGGGTATTCCAATCTAATTGCAACATACTATACTTGCCTTAATTCTTGTGAGAAAAAAACATCTAATATCTTGAAGTGGTGGGGTGGGGGTTGGGGTTGGAATTGCATCAATGAACATATGCCAAAAGCCAAGGACACACGTAAAGTTTCTCATTTCAATATTTTTGGGAATGTGCACGAGAGTTTAAGAAAATTCACTAATTGAAATATTTTTGAAATTTCCACTATGAGGACCACGTTAAACCGAAACAACGTGTTCAAGGAAACTGTGTACTAAAGTTGCTGTAACCCTTTTTGTGGGGTTTTATTGATGGTTCAAGTTTTTCTCACTTAGTCAAGGCTTGAAAATGTGTGTTTAGAATTTACATATACACGTACTGTGTCATTTTTAATGTTAAGTAACGTCATTTGATATTTTTGAGCAAGCCTTTTCCTATTCATCTTAAGAATTCGAAATACATGTGTTAATTTTAATGCATTTGACATAAATATTTGGTTACTTTAGATAAAAAAGGAATAACTATATGAATTATCTAGATAGTTACTTGCTAATGAAATAAAATAATTTAAGTGATGAATATTCCCACAGCTAAGCTATATAGAGAAAAATCTCTCACATGAAAATGCGAAGAAGCTATTTTATCACAAGTAGTACATGTATTTTCAATCGATTACATACATTTTTTTCTGGAAGGGTTTAGTTACACCATTGAACACACGCGTTTTCTTCCTATTGCACCATTGAAATCAGTCTAATGTAGAGAAATCCCCCAAGTTAAAAAAAAAAAAAATTAAGACTTGCAAGTTGTACATTTTCTTTGCCAGAAGGAGTATGATTTTACTTTATTTGGACACTTTTTAGGGCCGTGGGGGGGGGGGGGGGGGCTGGGTGCGACCTCCTTTTCTCCGCCACTGATTTACCGCTTATTCTATAAAATGTTTCCCTTTCCAAGTTTTGTGGCATGCAACATAAATGATAATTGATTAATAAGTAAGTAATAGAAAGTTTTAGACTTTTATGCATCCCCCATCCTTTGTTAATGTTTAGAACTAACCTACATTTTCACTGTAATCAAAAAAGGGACCCAGCAAGTACATCTGATTGAAATTGATTAATAACGATACATGTACATTGATTTCTTTGTTTTAAATGATGGGGTGTATGGGTAGTATTTGACTAAAAACTGAATTATTAAAAAGTCGAGCTATTCAACGGTAGTATTTTGTACGTAGATTTACATGTATACATGTATGTACATTAATTAATGAAGCAAACTATTTAAAAGTTATTTTGATAATCTTGGTTGCAGTTCGCCCTTACTCTTAAATTCACGTCCATTATATCTATTCTAGATATGTCATTAATGGTAAAAACTTTCCATTTTAATTCATATACATGTAAATATGATTAAATTATAGCGTTTAATACAGCAACGTTACAATATGAACAATACGAGGGTTGTCCCAAAATAGCGTAGACAAGAGGCGTTATTCAGTTAATCGAAGACAAAGGAAGATGAAATTTGTGCTACAAAGGGTTCAAGATACTTGCATTCAAATAATGTTTTAAAATCAAATATTGTTTGAGATTAAATCAGTGAAATGAAAGCATGCAAGATCAGAAATTCGACATGCGGCGCAATGCCAAAAACAAAAAGTTAATATCAACATAATGAAATGAAAATTGCAAGGAAAAGTACTTTTCGAATAAAAAAATTCAAATAAAACATACATTGATATTTGATAATAATTTTATTATTTACTCAGAAAATGTTTTGGCTATAACAAAACTTTTAAATATTTTATAGCGCGTTTTGTGACAAGTTAAAAAGTTAACTCGTAATAAAATGACGATGTCAGCGTTTAAGGCGGCGCAGCAGTAACTGATACAATATTGTAAAGACCATGAAATAAATCCTAAGCGGCTTTGGAAGTAAATGAAATTAACTAAATCGATGAGAAATGCGTTTTGTGAATAAATAGTTAAACAACATTGAAAATATTTGAACAAGTATGATGACAATAAGTGGAAAAAAGGAACCCCAAACGATATCAATGGACGTCAAAATGCTCAACGACACATTTCAGCAAGACAGACCTTAGGCAACAAGTAATACAGGACAAGTTTGGAGCCGACAGATCGTTTGTACAAAGGAAATATTTAAAACAAAAAACAAAGCTAGAAATATATGTTGAGTGTGCACTCATGTTACTTGTTCAAAGATAATATTTTTTCTAAGACTTTTTCGGAAATAAAACGTAAATGTTATCGTTAACGATGTGGAGGATTTAGCAACATCGTAAAACTGGAAATTTTCGACGTCGCACATTGCGCCGCCTGGCAAAACTTGTTGTTACTAATTATTTATTTCCTCGAGAAATAAATAAAGTACAGATTTGAATTTTTCAGTATTGTTTGCCACAGGGTCATTGAAGAAAACATAGAAGTCTAATGAAATTGCAGTGAACAGATTATAAATTATGTGTCCTGTCTACGCTATTTTGGGACAACCCTCGTATTATATGTTTGCACTGCATTTTATTTAGATTAAATGTCATAGCTTACTCAGAAAATCGCCGTTTTGTACGCAGCTGGAGTACGAGTACGAGTATGAAAAAGTTTATAACCTCGATACCTTGAGTACGAGTACGGTTTGGAGCACGGAGTACGATTTGGAGTACGAGATCGTACTCAAGAAAGTTTTATAACCTAGGGGCCTGCAGTATAATTCGAAAATAAAATACTCTAAAAATAATACCTTGCGCCTACCCCACCTGCATATTGTCGAAGTGTTTGGTCTCTTCCAAAGATTATCTCAACTCCAGCGTTATTAGTGGTATTTTATTAATAATCACTGTCTTCCATGCGATACTTTTGGTTATCAAAATCGATTTTGATTAAACAAAATAAGTCTTTGAAAACTCAATGACCTACTTTTACCGCTTCAAAATCACAACCCACGTGTTACACCGATCACCTTATGTGTGATTCTACACGATGTAAAAATGATTTTGAAGTTTATGTTCGCGTTTCAAAAAGCATAGAAATTTGGAACAGATATGCTTATAACCGACACCAATATTTTTAAAAAAAAAATCTCTAAATCATGTTTGTGTCTATAATGACTCTAATCACACATTTTTCTTGATACCAATTTTGAACACCTTTTGATCAATCGTTTTAATCATACAGTCATTTTCATAGATTAATAAAATTTACCTACACTTGTAAAAGAAAACATCGTAAGTACACACAACAAATAAAATCATCTACTGTTAAATGTTTGCGTATATAAAAGTTATCTTTTTTTTGTCTAGATAAGAATGGATTACATGAATTCCTATGTGAGGGCTAAAAAATTTTTACTGGACGATTTTGTTCCTAAACGAAAAGAAGTATTACAGTCGCTAACAAAACTGAGAGATGAAATTCAGAAAGAAACGAACAACCAAAAGATCAGTTGTGTTGCTTGTTCTTCAGTCGGCGTTCTCAGCGGAGGAGCAACATTTCTTTCACTTTTAGCGGGACCAATGACAGCGGGAGTTTCAACAGTATTAACAGTTGCATATGTTGGGGGAATGGTCTCTGGTGTCGTAGATATTACCCACAGGGGTATAAAGTGGGCCAGAATAAGAAAATTAGTTGGAAACGCTGTATCGACCTTGGAAGCACATGAAACCACCTTTTCAAATTTGACACAAACGTTTCTTCTGAAACTAAAAGAAGACATCGAAACAATCAAAGACAAAATTGAAACCATTAAAATGATAAACTGTGACGAGGAAAAAGAAATTTTGGCTTTTTTGGAAAATTTACAATTAATTGGAATACTTAAACATATTCCTCAAAATCCAGAAAAGGTTTTAAATATCTTGAATGATAAAATTTCTTTTATTTTTAATGTGCTGTTATCTGATAGCCTGGTTTGTAGAAGTTTTTCCCTTGCTGCAAAGCACATTGCATATAATGGAGCAAACCAGATTGTTAAAGAGGGTGTAAAGGAAAGCCTAACGGATGTTGCTGAAAAGGGTGCAACGAATGGAGCAGAACAAGTTGCAAAAGAGGGAGCAAAGGAATTCGCAAAAGACTTTTCAAAGGCGTGTACATACGCTAGCGTAGGTGTAAGTATAGGTTTAGATCTGAAGACTTTGTATTTAAGTTTACAAGATTTGTCAAGATTTAGTGCTGGAGAACTGTGTGCTGAGGCAGAAAAATTGAATAGCGTGATAGCAAAAATGGAGTACGAATTAAAATATTTACAGAAATGGTTTGAGGATATGTCAAATGAATAAACTAAAATTCTCCAAACTCTTTACTTTGTACAAACCTTAAAGAGTGCAGATCACCACAGATTTACTATATGCTTAGTACTCTTGACTTTTATTGCTTTTTTTTTTAAAGTTTCCTAATATACATGTACCCATGACAGTTATTAGTAGTTAACACAGAAACAATTATTTTAAAACGCTTCTTTTATCTGAAATAAGTATTGTTTCAGTTGTGTTTTCGTGTCCTTTTTTATATAAAGAAATAGAAGTTATGTTGTTTATCATTTTTATTTAAAGAAATAAACGTTATATCTTTTAAACCCTGATGTGTGTAAAACATATCGGTATCGTTCGCTATAAAACTTACATGACTAAACAGCAATGGTACATGTATCAACCGCTCTGTCACTTTATTTTGAATGATTGAAAAATTACAAAACAAGGACAAACTTGTACAGACGTTCATTACAATTAACATTTCGATAAGATATAAGTCAGAAATTTATCAAAGGGTATTCGTTTTTCGTGTTTGAAAATTAATATTAAAGAGCCGGGTATGTTAGTTATACCAAACCGGCTCCATCAAAGGTTACCAAAATTAAGAGTAAAATCTGGAAAAAAAATCCATATAGGGTTTTAAGATTCAAGATCCCAGGGTGAAGTATGCGAAGATGTTTGGAGTAGGGTCAATCAGCTTACATTTGCGACTGTACTTGACAATGGTGGTACCGGACATCCATTACTGCACGCTAATGTTAAAGTCAGAATATTGATATTGTTTTGTCTAATGAAATATTTTAATATCTATTGACTCTAATATTAGATATTAGTAATATTTATACACCCAGACAGAATGCTGTAGAGGTGTCTAATCTGCTGTATGGAACGCCGTTAACGCAAAAAGGTAAACATTAACAGTGTTACGTTTATTACAAAAAATGATACGAACATATTGGGGATCATTGAGAATTTTTAGCGTACGAAATGATTTTAAGATTCAACATTATTCCTAATAAAAACAATTAAAGTAATTAAATTGCAAAGATAACAAAGATTTTATGCTTATAACAATCTTAAAGTTTAGGGATTAAGGTTAAACTTAGTTGTGCCTGCTGCCCAATCTCATTCAATATATATTGAATACATTGTTTTTAAATTAAAAAAAATTCTCAAGGTTTGTTCTATAACAATGACGAACAAATATTAATATTTGAGCAAACAGCATCATCGAACTATAATAAAAGATTAGTATACATCAGTAAGTATACAGTGAAACAGAGAGTTTAAATATTCTTTATTCACATTTGTAGCTAAGTTGCGCCTAGTAAATAACATCCACGGTTGTATTTGTCCTAAAAACACAAAATATTTTAGTCACATCCATGACTCCACCTTTGCCTAATATATATCATCCATGACTTTACCTGTCCTATAAATGCAATATAACTTATATCCACGACTGTACCTGTGCCTGATTAACACCATTCATGATTATACCTGTCCTATATATTTAATATAACTTGCATCCTTTACAGTACTTATGCCTAATAGATAACATTAATGACTGTACCTATGTCTGATTAAGAACATCCACGACTGTACATGTCCTTTAGATGCAATATAACTTACATCCACGACTGTACCCGTTTAACAACAGCCTTCAAGTCAGCTTGATTGTCCTTTATAAAAAATATAGAATGGAACGTATTTTACTTTACCCTTGCAATATCAACAATATCCATGATTGGGGTTATCAGGTTTTCTCTAGTTGTAAATACATTATCTTTTTTTTAAAACAACACTAATATATAAGTTTAACCGGTACTTGGGGGGGGGGGGACGGGGGGGGAGACTCTGGTCATTTCTCTGTTAATTTCCTCATATTCACATCGATGTTTTGTACATGACCTAACCAAAACAGTTACATATTTGTTGCGGGGAAAAGATGCTACGTGTCTGTGCAATACGTACAAAGTCTGGCGAGAATGATTGTCACATATATGATACAATTCTACAGTAACTGTTATGATGGAAATGTTGTTTGATATTTCATTGGTCCCGTACAAAAAATGTGACCTTCAACTTGTGATAGAAAAAGGATGTCGGATAGCCCGGTCAATTATCAAGTATATGCTGTGGAAAAACATTTAATGCCTTTAAATCAATTTTAATATTCAAATAAATATACCATATATGTGTTTTATGTCATCAAATCAAGTTTTGGGGACGAATTTATACAGATATATTTTTATTAATTGCAAAATTTCAAACGATTGACCTCTCAAAACCACACTAGGTTAAATTTACAGAGTCACATTCAGAGAAAAGTCAATTCAATTTAGAGTTTGTCGCCAACAAGAGTTAATACTTGCAGAGCAACGCTTCCTCATGCTTCGAGTACAATCTCTAATAATAGACCGTACATGTATTTCATTTATGATAAAGGTAGTCCCAAATCTAGTTTGATGATTCTAAACTCTCACTTTCTAAGATTATTCAAGATGTTCTCAGTTTAAGACTCTGGTAGATTTAAATGTTCTGTCATTCAGTTATCGTAAGGTTTTATGAATTTAATCATTATCAGTCCGTCCACAATGGGATCTGGCATGGTCATCTTGAAAGATTTTTTCCTTCGGCCTTTGATAAACAGGAAGAACTTTAGGCTGCAAAATACATGGACCTGACGTTATATATATATTTTGTCATAGTAATAAAAATATATACCCCTTTCCTAATAATACATGTAGGAAAGTGGTATATTTTTTTATCACGAGAAAAATATATAGCGTCTTGTTAATACTAACAATTACCTAAGCGGTATATTTTCTTTAATATGAACAAAATATATAACGGCAAGTGCTTGTGTTGCAAATACCATCATTGAACCCTCGTCCTTGCGGTCATGTTTTCTAATAGTAGCGTCCGAAACTTATCTCCAGGATGGCGGAACAAACGTATTCTGCCATCATTAAGACAAGAATTGAATCTTTTTTCATCAGAAAATAACAAAAAAAATTCCCTGAGCTTAAATCCACTTCAAGTTTAATAGGGTTGGAAAGTTTTGTCATGTGACCCGTGAGATATAACGAGAAAACATACTTCCGGGCAGTTGCTGTTATAGTGGCGTTATCAATAATATGTTGGGCTTGTTACGTAGATGGTCATAAAAAGCTTACCAGTAAGAGCGAGAAAGCCGTAGGTAGCGTAAGGGTGTTAAAGTTCATTTGACACAAAGAATGTCATGTGGTATCGGAGGTGGTTCAAGCTTCAATGCGAGACACTTCATAGTTAAAACGTTTAGGTATGTACAAGATATTAGCCGTCTTTATTTCTACACTCAATAAACCAGGATAAAAATATGCATCCAATTTTTCTTCAAGTTAACACTATCGATTTTCTCGATCAAGAAATGCCCTACATTGTTTATTTTTAACCTTTAATTCGTCATTTCTGCCGTTGTAAATAAACCCTACCACAACCCTTTAGTCATTAATAGATATCGTTGTTTCAAATAATATGTATAAGTATTTCCCATTATAAACTCAATATGTCAATATATTCAGACACGTAAGGTTGCTTTACAGACATTGCACAGAATTTCCTTTATTTTTTTTCATAGATATTTCTGGAAAACGAAGATGATGATGCAGGATCATTTAATTCATCAACCTGTGAATGCCCTATGGGTAAGTTGTAAATGTTATGTTCTACCTGTTAAATCATAGTTATCAAGACCAAATGTTTCATTAAGAACAACAATGTATACATGATTTACAAAATCAACAACTCGATTCATTATCTTTTTTCTTTCAAAAACATGCATAGAACAGTTAATTTGAAACTGTAGAATTCAATTGTGACCTTGTCTGGTTCCTTGTTTGTTATATTTAAGGGTTGTTTTCTCAATCTTAGAGATTCTAATTCTCTTTCGGGGTCTTTGACTTTTTCTTCCAAATCATTTACACATTCTGTAATGTTAAAAAAAGCTATAAGCAATTTTTTCTTTAACTCTTACATAAGTTGAGAAATGTTAGAAAATATATGCCTCTGTCTCCAGCCATATAAAATAAGTTCACTGCCCCTTACTTCCAAATTGACAGACAGAAAATTGTTATGAAAACTTCATTTTTGTAATGTCATATTTAAGTGATTGAGTTTGAAGTTTGCTCATATTTTTCTTTTCCTAATCATTCAAATTGTAATAAAGTAATTAATTTATCTAAGAACAGATGTACCCTTTGATGTCTGAGGTAAAAAAAAAAACGACACAGCAGTGATCATGATCAGTGTTGCTTCCTTGCACATCTTTTAACAAAGTTTCCACAGGACCTGTTCTATCTGCAAACCAAACAAAATAACTTTATGGTTTATTCTTGTCACTAATGGTTTCACTGTGAAAACTTTATACTCTATTCTTTAACATTATAAATGTATATGAAATGATCAACCTCTCTACCACCAAGTCTTTTAAACAATGCCATTTTTATAATGGACATTAAAAAAAATATATAAGGCAATACGTTTAGAGTTAATTTACAAATTATAAAATACTTCATGCAAACAAATTGTAAGTGAAGATGAGTTAGCCATTAGATACCATCACCGCTCCTCAATGTGCACTTCTTAAGCGCCCAATTATAAGGATCAAATGTCTTATTAACAAAGAAATTTAGTTTAGCTTAAAAGACATAGAAATCACATTTTGAATTTGTATTTTTGAAGCACCACATCGACCACTGAGGAACAATAATTTGAATTTTATTGATTTTATTATTGCAACAGTAAAGTAAGTTGCCTCCTCTTGCACTTCTTAAAACTTAACATTGATTCGTGTAAAATAATTGTGAAGGGGACACGTAATATTGAATTTATCACATAATGTATTTACATGTTGTCCTTGCATATGGGATTGATGTAAAACAATGTTCTGTTTTTTGAACATACCAGAAATTTGGACTGATAAAAGGGACTTTACATCAACCGATTAAGTGTACACACTTTGCATTTATTTTTTGCAAGTATTGTTGAACGGTATCATGTATATTGGATCAAAATTTTGAGTCTCATGACTATGCCTCCATAGCTTGATGGAGAAGATGGAAGAAAGAGAAAAGATTGACTGTTCAAAAGAAATGTCTCTTGTGATTTAAACCAACTTTTAGAATGTCTTTCAACAGCATTATGTTTAAATTGATGCTCATCTATGACTCAGAAGGAATTAAATAAATTGAATATTATCTAACATTGGGTGACTTGTTATGTATGAAATAATTTGTTGTATTGTAAAACTAAACTACTTGCCATTGGGTTATAGTTCAAAAGCTTTGAATATACAAAAAATCAAAATGACGAAATTTCAACCATATCTCAAACAAATAAAGATATTGCATAAACGTCAGTAGACATTGAACCAACGTTAGTTAATACTTCAGAATTCAACGTTGAATGAGCGTCTATAACACCGACACCGACTTGATTCCTTTTGTATAATGAGGCTCTCATCAGCCACACACCTTAAACCATTTGCCTCTGCACTCATTAAGTGTTTTGACTTTTTGATATGAGGTTCATAATTTATTTATTTATTTATTTTATTCGTTTTACAGTTGATGTTTAATCTGCAAATCTGCTATCACCAGGAGCTTTGTAAATCTGTTGTACAGATTATTTAATTAGTGAGGAAGTGAGTATATCACCCAAATTATCGCGGCTAGAATAATACAACGGGTCTCCAAATAATAGTCTTTTCATTTTAAGAGTTGTGCCAGAATATTTGTATGCAATATAGTTCTAAAGAAAAAATGTTAGATTAGAAGTATATCGTAGGTCAGTTATCTGCCCGATGCTGCGAACGTATATTAATCTATATTGTAAACGTATCAATATTAAGTACGTTTTAAACAAATGCACATCTCTTGATTTTGTAAAGCTTTACATATTTTATTCATATCAATTTCTAAAGGCATAAGTGCCAATATACTCAATAGTTATTTATACAAAAACAAAATATTGTAAAGTTGATATTGGTAAACAAAATGATAACTTCTATTTCTGTTCTTTTCTGTCTAAAAAATCTAATAGTATGTAAATGAAAAACAATAAGTTTGACTGTTTAGATTTGATTTAGGTTTCAAAGATGTACAACATTTACTTTGGGGCTATGAGAATTTAACCTTAGGAGTAACCAACAACATTTTTCTCTTGTTTAAAAAATCATTAACTATAATATGGTTTCTGTAACTTAAAATAGCTATGTAATATCAATGTATAAGTATATTCTTTTGAATACATGACAATACTAGTAAAAATCATTTTTCAAATTTAAAGACAGAAACAAATATATATACGTTTGCAATCTTACATTGATTACATAATGTAATTGTTTTAACAATAAGTTCAGCAAAGGGTAAACCACATTCAGTTAGTCATTTTAAGAAATACAGTAAAAAGAACAAAATTGATTAATACAAATAAATAATTCATTAAAACATGATTTTAAAATGTTTTTATTGATTCTATTTAAAACAGGTCTGTGATTATTTCTTTTAAACTTTGGATTAGTGGAAAGACACTCATTTGTCAAACTGGCTTACGCTGAATGCGCCGATTAACCTTTGGTAACCCGCTTGTTGCTTCAATTTACCGGGGAAAGTAATTCGCCGCATTTTAAGTATGGGGGATCCTCACTGTTTAGTGTTGTAATGAGTTTAAAATGTAGATTGTTTTTAATAAATCGGTATGTTGGTAAATTAAATGCATTGATTTGACGAAAGTTTATTCATAACGTTATAATACAATGTATAATTCCTCTCTACTGCACAACTTAACTCGTATGCAAATTTGATCGAGGCTAGAGAAAGCATAAATAATTGGCAATAATTCTTGTTGGTATTTTTTTTCTTTCAGAAATGAACAGTAACTAGTAAAAATGTATTTCCTTGTACTTTTATGGAAATTGTTTTGCTACATATTTAACAGTTCTTTTACTTTTTTAACTGTAACAATTAATATATTTCACTATTTTTGCTTTACTACATTTGCCAGTTACATAACCGGTGCATTTTAGATCTAGGACAAATGAAGTTCGTCCTAAAAAAATCAATCCTGGACTTAGGAAAATAAAACAGAAATTAGAAAAATACTGGTGCATTCTTATCAAAGACAAAAACTGCAATGCGATTTTCTCTGAACTGCCGACTGTGTCATATAAACACAAGACAAATTTGTGTGATATGCTTACTTCTTTACTATTTTATAATCAGTACAACAGGGGCCCGTTTCTCAAAAACGACTAACGAAGTTACGCCAATATTTAATCGGGTGTAAGTTGCGTTTCTGAAAGAGGCGCAAGTCAGGGTTTAAACGTCGAATAACTTCGACATCTCTGCTGAGTACTAAGCATGCGCATATCGAATTTTGTTTTGCTTTTATGCTATGATTATATGTTGTGGATCAATTTTCCAATTCATAGTACATGTACTTGAAAGTACGCATGTTATACTATACCACTGAATATAAATGTGCATAGTTCAAGTTGTTCATAACAGTTTATATTAATGAAAGTAGAACAAATGCCAAAACACTTCTTAACATAATGAAATTTTAGAGAAAAACACTTGATATGAAAGAGGCAGATATAAGACGTTTCAGAAACCAAATAAGACAATTACGTGTAAATGCATTGTGGACGGTATTGAGGCACAATCGTACATTTTCAATGCATAGAAATTAACTCCAATGTTTGTGTAAAATTCAACTATTTATAGAATGCAGGGACAGCTAGGGTATGCCCACATACGTCTGCAGAATGATAAGTACGCTTCATTTAGATATTTAGACACTCTCAGACGCTTGGATAAGGCTTAATACTTTTATATCATATCACTCTATTATCTATAGAACATAATATGACTATGAGTTAAACAGCAACCAACTGAAATCGAAAATACATGTATCCACTGTATAAATAACATCTACATGAACCTTGTCCATGTCTACAGAAGAAAGGAAAGTTCCATCCTCTGTTCCAATATTGAAAGAATGTAGACAATGACATGGAAACGATTCTTCATTTTTCTGCGATTCAAATGATAATAGTTTTGAAATATATTGTCAACAATTAACAAGACATGAATTGTCAACATTTGAGGCCGGGGTCTCCCCAACTCCCTTTCCTGTTTTTTTGGTTTAATCGAATGATCGTTTGTTTTTGTTTTTTCGGGGGGGGGTATTGAAAGTAATATATACTGTATACAGAGAATTATTCGCCCCCGTTTAATTTCAATCATTTCACCGTTGTTGTCAGCGGGCGAATTTAAGACTTGTTGATTTTCAATGTCTAATATTAAGTAACTTAAGTAATAACTGTCACTGGGCGAATTCTCGACAGAGCGAAACTGTTTGCAAGTGAAGAAGGGCAGGAATTACACGGGACGAAAATAACCCTGTATACTGTATCTTGGTTAAAATATAGAAATAAAAGCAGTTATCTAAGAACACCCTTCCTATTTGAAGAAAGTTTTAAAAATAAAGGGTTTCTAAATGTTTAATGGAAAAGGCATTTAAAAAATCCCCCACCCCCTTCCGGATGAGACATTTTGCGTCTTTTCAGTTTTAACAAGTAGATTTGAGTCTTACTTTTTCCCCCTATCTGCTTTGTGTGATTGGGGTGGTGGTTTATACAATATTTTATATAATAAGTATGACGAATGCAAGCTTCATGTAGTTAAATTTGTAAAACATGCACACTGTTGTAAAACTGCGAAAACAACGTCTTTTGTATGGCAGGTCGATAACTTCGAAATTAAAAATCAAAGTACTGAAGTACTGACGGGAGTTGATTTTATCGACTATCAATTATTCAAAATCAACGAGATGTGATTTTGTATGGCAAGTAGTATCAGTAATCGAAATATTTCTGAGAAATTGTATGGATCCAGGCAAGAATGAACTCTTGTCTTGTTCAACCAAACGTTCGACTGTCTCCGTTTATCTCCGACAAACAAGAGAGACTCTGTTTTGTCAGATATTAACGGAGACAGCCAAGCGTCTGGTTGAACGAGACTACACTGAACTCTAGCGTAGGAATACATACGACTTTAAAAAATATCTAAACTGTTTGTACAATTTAAAATCTTATTATTTTCATGATATTAATAAATATGTTTTCTTGAAAAACAATGCTTCAGAATACATAGCATTGAATTTCTTAATTTTCAAGAACTTAGTGTGTCAGCGGTATTGATTTGTGCTTAGGTCCAAACACTGTTTCACTTTCGCTTTGCCTGAGTAAGTGCATAGGGAAGTTGATTAAAATCAACTCCCAAAAAAACATCTCTTGATATCCATACATCTTAAATATGATGAATTAAAACTATCATGAATTCAAGTAATTAAAGATCAATTCAATTAAATGAGTACAAATAAACAACACATGCATATGCATGAAGATCATTGATAGTACATGTAAACTATACCTTATTTAAAAGAATTACAATCGATGTTAAATATAAACGCAAGTGATCACTTAATCCTAGAATTAATAAGATTAATGTATTTGATTTCTAAAAATTCAAGGAGGTGTGCATCTGAAATTTTAGAATCTTCAAGAACCTTGACAAACGCTTGTCAATAAATCTAATATTGATACACACTTTGTACACTTCTACAGCATACTTTTAAGTAATATTAAATGCGAGTTCATAAACATTCAAAACACATGTAACGTGTAGCTTTCATTTGGTTTGGTTTTGTAAAGATACAAGGAGTAAAAAAATGCAAATAGAATGCATACGTGTTGTAAAATTGTAAGTAATATAGGTAAGGAACACACAACCACACACAAGGACAAACTACACTGTAAACGTTTTGAGTTGCTCCTATTTAAAGGAGTATTCTCAATAATTTGAAATCGGTGCAATTTTGATTAGAAACATTAAATTCTAGTCTTTGTTTACTTAGTATTGATTTAAAAAACTATAATCTATTCGTACTTATATACATCTATCTTGTTTGGATTACATGTTTAATTTAGAATTATAGCATCTTTTTCATTACTAGTGTAGCGTTTATATCATTTATCCGGGTATACCCATCTTAATTCTTCATAATCTCGGTAAAATTCATTAACGAGTTGAAATGTATATTACAAACGTTTAATAAGGTACATGTAAGCCCATTATTTACCAAATGGATTTAATCTTAATTTATTTAGAAAAAGGAACAGTTATTGAACAAAAGGTATTTTTAAGTTAAACGTACATGTACAAATATTGAAAAAAATGTTAACGTTTTTCTTTATAACACGTAAAACAAACAAAAAATTAACATTATGTGCCTATTTTGCCTTAGAAACAAAAACACTTGCCATTTTTTTGTGCATAGACTAAGTACTTACGCCTACCCATTAGCAGGCGTAGATTTAAACCCAAATTTAGTCCCGACTAAGTTCCCGCCTTTTTGTGAAACGCAACTTTGTCGGGTTTTGAGGTTTAGTCCCTGATTTAGTCCGGACTAAGCTTACGCCTGGACGTTGGCCTTTTTGAGAAACGGGCCCCAGATCTGCAAATACGCTTTTGATGATGGCCGATTTCCGGATTAAAAAAATAAACTGTGATTTGAGTTGCGTGGCTGATGAGAGCTATTTTCTTTGAAAGAAATCAAGTCTGTGTCAGTGGTCATATACCTCCAATTTATCTGAAGGTTTGGAATGAAAGAAATAACTGAACTGTAGAGAGACTTTTGCAGCGTTAGATTATTTACGCTTGCATCTTTTAAGTGTGCAAACAAATTGGGAAGATTAATATGAGTTTTGAATTTCGCCGCTGGACGACGTCTGCCATCTTTGTACTTTTAAAAGTTGTTATGTGACTTAGATCATCATCAAATCGAAGTTTGCACACTACCTAATGATGTTTGTATATAACATAAAGATGTTTTTTACATGGCGGAAAGAACAAAAAAGAACATCGCGTAAAGATGAAAGCATAAGGATGTTTAAAAACGAAGTATGTAAGAAGGAATCACATCACATAATTAGAAAAGCAAATGCCATAATGATGAATGCCCATGCCATAATGATAACTATACATCACAGAATGCCAAATGCACATGCCATGATAATAAATGAGCATCATGTATTAGTAAATGCACATCACATACTTTAAGGAGTATATCATGTAATGAAAAAAACCACAACGCATAGTGATATACAGCCATCACATAACGATAAAAGCACGCAACATAATGATATACGCACATAACGAATTTAGTTTTACCATGATCAGACAGTCCAGATGTTCCATACTAATCTATATATTCATATAAGGAAACATATTATGCTCTGTTTTGCGAAAACTCAAATGATATTTGCAATTTTGCAATTACTACATACACACACAAAGTTGTCGTTGTACCTGAGATAACGCATTTGTCTCCACCCTATTTAAGGTTTAAACTGACACCATTACCTAAATGGGCTTTCATATAACCGCCATGCTGGCATTGATTTTGAAATTCTTTTTATATCGAGTTTATTTTAAAGTGGAAATCTTGGGGTTTTTTAATTGCTGAGATAGACCAAATATGATGACCTTTTTTTAACATACCAAAATTGCTAGTCACAACATATATTAATGAAACCAAAAACGAAAGTTGTGATTCTATTGTTTTTTTAAAATATCCATTCTGGAAGTTAAATGTGAATAGAAAAGCTGTATGAATATTCATAAACTATGACGTCAATATCCCTAAAAAGCTCCCTATATAACATGCTTACCCGCAAGTGCGTCTTTACTCTCGAATAAAATACCAGAGAAAATGTATTGAGAATAATTGCAAAGTATGGTGTCCTGCATCCATTTATCTGAGATTGATGTTCTGCTTATAATCAGAAAGGGATAACTTGTACAAAGGTATGATATATCATATTCATATTAGTACATATGTACTCGTCGTCGATTTATCACTAGATATGAATTAATAATAACCAATTCTTCTCATCTCTAGTATATCTCGTTAAAGTTTGGTTTATAAATATAAAGGAAATCAAACAACAGAAAGCCTAATATATCGATAGGTATTATTCTAAATCATTTATATACACATCACAATCAACTTTACAAGAAAATCAGTGCAAATCAAATCAAGGTGGTATGGGACATCTTCATGTTGTGACATATTATTTATCGAAATAAACATGACATTAGGTATAATTTTATAAATAGTTTCATTCCCAAAATTGTTATCTAACAGCTTAGCGCCGTCGGTTAAAGGATTCACTACGGATCTGTAAGTCACGAGCTCGAAATCAGCTGGGGCATTTATAAATTTTACCTTTCTAAAAACTTTGGTTGAATCTATCATAATGATTGCATATCTACAATATGTAGATAGAGTTTCTGCTAGCGTATAATATAATTAAAACAATATGCATATTACAGACACTATACTTGAATTGGTTAATAGTTTTTTTTTTTTCCAATATCAAAGCTATTACGATAATAATGATTTAAACAGAAAAAATTAAAAAGAATTCCTTTTAATGTTTATTGTGCATGCAAAGTAACGAATAGCTTTCTCTGCATTTTAATACACCTCAGTAGCGGGTGAATATTTAAACAAAACAAATTAAATTGTATGAATTTATGTCAGATGTAAGCTGGCTATTGGCCAATGTTATAAACGGAATCATATCAATATCGGAAGTAGTGTTTTGGATTGTTGCTAATGGCAACCATGAAACGCATTACGTCAATCTTAACGGTGTATTTATTATTCATTTCTTACCAATAGATCTTTTGATGAAAAGTTTTATATTTAACTTTTAACATTTAACACCAATAGCTTTTAAAAACGTTGGTCTCATTGAATATGTAAGGTCTCATCAAAAATCATATTTATTCTCATTTCAATTTTTCATTACTTTAGCGTTATAATGGAATTACGTTTTAAAGGGACCTAGGCACAGTTTAAGATCGAAAGTTCTCAATATGTATCATTTTTTATTCAGTATAAAATGGTTTACCTGGGTATTTTGATACCCACATGCTTTGTCAGTCACCTGAGTATCATAGCCCTTTACTCACTTGAGGATTCAACGACATTTAAAATTTAAATTTGAAAACGATGTCCAATTTTCTTCAGTTTCCGTATAATTACTATTAAGTAAGAGTCTTTTTACTGCATGCATAAAGGAAAAGTTCTGTAAAAATGTTTTAATGATTGAGTTCTATTTCGATATTATATTATGACCGTTACATTGATGCAATTGTCAACATTAATAACATAATCTTGGATTTTGTTTTGTTGCAACAAGTTAATATTAACCAGTATAACTTGATGGCAAAAGAAATTAAAACAGAACTCATTTAACCCATCAATTAATGAAATTAAGTTTAAAATCATTTAACGTTTTATATTTGATTACAAGTATCTAGATTCTATAAAATAGACTATAAACACGAGGCACGATTTTACTCGAAATTAAAGGCTCAAATAAAACCCCATGGTGTAGAATTTAAATGACAATAACTTTCGCAGGGATGTGTGAGGGCGGAAGGGGGGTTTGTTTTGCGCGTAGTACACCAATGTCCTTAAAAAATTGATCCATTTCAGACACAAAAATCTAGGCTGTTTTAATATTTTTGTGACGATGACCACGAATTTACGGTCTTTTTCAAAACGTTCAATTGTTGGGATACAAAATGATATTTTTAATGTATAGTGGGTCATCTCTCTATGTTTTTGTTAATTGAAATCGGTTTGTTTTCCAATAGACCTTAATAAGGCTATGAGAAAAATATGGAGCACAGACCCACTATATAAAAGAAAATGCATTGATGTTCCAAAAATGACAGTATTTGCATGTTTTGATGTGTATACGCTTGTTTGAGTCAACATATTCCAAGTATTGAACATATTTATAATTATGTTAAAAATCAATGATATGTTAAATATATATTGTTTGAAATGATTTTTTTAAATATCAGATCTATTGTTATTTTAATTTTTCCGTAACTTGCATGTCCGTGTATAGACATTTTATACGCCTTATCCACCCATTTTCTTAGAAAAAAATTCCAAGTTTTGAACATATTAATTTGTTAAAAATCAATGATATGTTAAATATATATTGTTTGAAATGATTTTTTTTAAAAATATTTATATTATTATTATCAGATTTATTGATATTTAAATTTTTCCGTAGCTTGCAATTGGTTGTCCAGGTATGGACATTTTACACGCCTTATCCACCTTATCTTATCTTATTTCTTCTTAGAAAAAATTGTTTGCTGCCAAAAAGTGGGTGGGCGAGTGGGGGGGGGGGGTATTAACAATGTTCCTGAAATATCTTATATTTGGGGTCTTCTCTTAATTGTTTTATAAATTAAATGGCATTGATTAAAATGCCATATATTGAAAACTAACGAGAGAGAGAGAGAGAGAGAGAGAGAGGGGGATGTGGGTGTGGGTGTGTATGTGTGTGTGTTTAGCACTTGTACTATATTGAGTTGGTATCATTGGTAGTCGTCGAAAAATGTTCACCTTAACCTTTGTTGAAGCTGCCCGGTGTGATGTTGTAAGGGGATTTTATTGTGTTAATGCATTTAATTAACTAGAGAGAGAGAAAGACAACGAGAGAGATGAATACAAAAATTGTTCTGTTTCTTCATGCATGCATTGGCGATTATATATATTTCATATTTATTAATATTCAAAATTTTGAATATACATGTACTCCTCTTTAAATATCACGTAATATCATGAACAAAGTGTCATACTGACAATATACAATGTTGTAAATAGCGACATTTACACCTTTCGATCTACTATACACAGATCTGCCTCGCTGATCCTCTTGTGAAGTAAAACTTCAAAGACAGTTTGATATCGTAACCGGTTATCCTCCATCTGTATTTTAAATAATCATAAAATCCATCACATATCTATTGATACGATTAAATTGAATTTAGTTTACAGAACTGCAATAGTCACTTAAAAATCAATTTGAAATCGATATAGATAAAAAGGTACATTGAGAAACAGTGCTGTATAGTGTTTTTCAAAACCCTATACAGTAGTGTACAGTGGGACAAAGTGCTGGTAGATGGGTAGGTACAGTGTTGTCCAGTGGATGCAGTAAAGTGAAATACAATATATCGGTACAATGGGATGCAGTGGGGTAAAGTAGCTATTAACAGTGGGGTACAATGGATTTAAAGTAGGATACAGTGATTATACAGGAGAAATCAGAAAATATCAGTCAATTTTCCTGAATATCCGTAAACTGTTTAATTCAGTAGTAACAGTGCTAACTTATTTAACAGTAGTTTTAAAACGTTTTTGATAAGTATATTATATTCTGTTTGTAACAAAATCATATGATATTTTGCAACATTGCAATTAATATGTACATGTACAAACTTGTCCTTGTAGCGTCTGCTTGGCATGCTGGCATAGTTTTATTTTTTTTTCAAAAAGAAAAATATTATTACTCCTTTCTTAAAAAAAAACGAAAGTTGTAATTTCATTTTTTAAACAGACTTAATTCTTGAATTTCTATGAGATAAGAACAGCTGTATTTGAATATATATTAGCTATGACGTCAATATGCACATATGTATTGAGACCGCTTGTAAAGTACATGTATAGTGTGCAGGATTTGTTAAACTTAAATTGAGGTAAATCTAAAAGTCATACAAAGAAGAATTTGTAGAAATGTAAAAAATATTATATTTTTATTACTATTTGACATCGGTATGACAATTGAACCGATCAATTGAACTTTCTTGCCATTCGTTTTCTTAACATTTGATACGAAATAGTTTCATAAAAACTAATTATTTAATAGAAAAACAGCTTGTTAAAGAGTTCACCGGGATATAAACTTTGTTGATCACGTGATCAAATCCTGTAAAGCCCGATGGGGTTCTCGGATTTGAGCACGTACCAACCAAGTTCACTGTGAACTTTTTAACATTACTGTTTGTTACTTATATTACGTTTTTGAAAGTCAAAACATTCAATATAACCTTTTTTATATTATTTTTTCAATAATGCAGTTGTCGAACGATTAGCACGTGCAGTAATCATTGTGAGGCCATGAAAAAGTTTACACAGAATAGTACGTTTTGTTATTACATAGGTTCAAATAAGGAAACATATTTGCAAATGTAAATAGTATTCATTGGTCGCTGTCATATATGAGTTTTTTTTAAGTTTGCTTGTTGCCTTACCTACATCATGTAAGTGGGAGCACGTAATATTTTTTATATCCTAGTAAAGCGTATGTTAATATGATTTTTAAGGAAATGTCCAGCTATCCTGTACATACTTAGACCAAAAATGTAAACACTTTTTAAATTTACTTTTTATGCCAAAAAATTATTGAAACTGTTGTTAAGAGATAAAAAAGTAATATATATTATTTTAATGTGGTTTTGTATACAGATTACGCACTAAAGTATTGAAAAATGTTTATAATTTGTAATTACTAAAAACAGCGCAGCGCAGCTGACTTTAATTAAAAGATTTTTAAATCCCAAAAACTAAAAGGAGGTCATCGATGTCCTCTCTACAACATTTAAGTTCAGAAAAAATATTACACCTTCCGCATTCAAGTTGTAGCTTTGTCTCAAAATAGGGTCATCTATTCTTATCAGTCCTTATCAAGCAGCATGCGATCATTTTTTAGAACATCAAAAATCCCTTTTTAGACCTCTGTTTTTTTTAAAGACACAGTGACGTTATATTTTCATCAAAAATATTTGCAAAGTAAAACAATCGGTAGTGAATGTTTGACAGATATGAAAAGGTTTCAATATATTGAGACAATGCTACAACATAAAGACATGATCATTTTTGGATCTATTATTGCATACATGATATTGAATAGAAAGAAAAAGACTTTTTAAAGAATATTTTTACAGTTGATTTTGCTTATGTATCGTCATTGGCATATTTCAATATTATTTTAAAATCAATAAATGCTGCAGCAAGTACATCTATAATTAGCCTGTAAAAGTGGATTTAAACATAAACAAATAACACAAGGCCAATACAATCAATTAATCTATTCGAAAACTAAGTGTTATTATCTACTGTGAAGGGATACTCTGTAGATACATGTAAATGGGTTCCAGTAAGTTTCCTCACAATTACTACCTTGAATTAAAAAATTGACGCAAAATGCATTTTCATTGATATTTTTCTTGTTATTGAAATTTTTCAATACCAGATAATAGTAACTTAATTTATCCACAATGATCTCTGTATTTAAAGATAATTGAGAGAAGTAAGTTTAGTAACCTGCTTATGATTGTCATATAATCATTTTTTAGATATAAATACAAACTAACATAGTTTTAGAGTTTTTTGCGACTTGACGTGTACATTGCATCAGCATATTTACAAAACGACAGTATTTATTCCATTACAGTGAAGGGTTAAAGAATCAAAAGAATCGATAGGTCTTTTCTGCACTCTCTGAAACTAACTAAAATAACAAGGTAAGTTGATGCATGTCAAATGCAGTTAAAAATCATCTCTTTTTATGTCTTTCAAAGGCTGCACCATACAATTAAACAAAACAATAAAGTCGCCTTTGTTATAATAAGGCTATAATAATTTTTGTTGGATGCATCTGTATTATAGATTATGGTTAAATCTCGAATGTATGAAACGGGTGTTCTTGTATTGGCGACATTATATACATAAATAAAACGCATCTCACTTTTGATGGATGCTTTATATATACAGGTAAAATGCAGCGGATGTTAAACATAACCACAATTATGTCAAACATATGTTCTGAAACATGTGTTCGCCATAAAATACGAACACCTTATTGAAATATATGTTTAAAAACATATGTTTATTATATGTTTGACCTATTTATAACATATGTTTGGATAATCATAATCATGATAACCTTATAAAATAAACATATATTAGTCATATGTTAAACATATGTTAATATCATTTTCTGTTTAGGTTCTCTTTTTGGGGTATCGTTTTAACAGCAAGTATAACATAATGTTATCATATGTATGTTTAATGCATTTAGACGTTTTAATCTTTCATTGCATTGTTGATAACCTCTACTCGTTTTATAACCTCTTTAAATGATAGAAAATAAAACATTAGCATTAATTTTCACAATATATACTTAAACCTTAAATAATTCGGCCAACTTTTTGTCCAACGTTTCTTTTAGGGTTAGCTGTTTTTGATAAGCCATGTCTTTACCTCTTTCTATACAGAAAATACAACGATAAAACCGTAAGGTTTCAAAAAATCATACAGAAAGTATAAAATAGAAAAACCATGTACAATTGGACATCAGATATCCGGACGACAGATATCCGGACGCTTCGGTTTACGGACGATTTCATTTGGGAACAGATTTTCAAAAATAAAGAACGTTTACGTCTGTAAATTGAGTTTTACACGTTTTTCAGGTGTAATATCCTAATGATTAGCTTGTATAAACACTCTATCGTCTTAAATCACTTTCAAACTACAGACAGAATTAGTCACGCTTCTCTTAACGTGGTTTTGGCATTTTTAACACCTGCCAAGTCTCATCACGTTTTAAAACACCCCTGTATTTTAAAACAAGAATGTGCAAAATTAATTTTTAGAAATCTGGAAAGTTTTACATATATTGGTGGTCAATCTATATTCAGAGAAGTAATCTTAAAGATGAAGTCTCATCAAAGCCGGAGGTATACTAAGAAAGCAAAATGAAAGCATATCGTTAGTGCATCGGTGGATCTTATAATAATTTTATTAATCAATTAAACGTTTTCGAAGAATAAAATTTTTTATAATAAATCATCGATTATTGTGGAAATTGGCGTGTCACGAAACGTAAAGTAAAAACCAAATAACGTAAATAACCGGCTATCACACGGTTACCATTTTAGGCCGGGTACTATTTTTTGTGATGAAATAACGATGTAAAGCGGTCTGCCCGAATTGTATTAAAACAATAAATTTCAACAGACAAGTTTGATTTCTTGCTATTTCGTATGAAAGGCAAATCAGCTTAGAGGTTTGAAGCAGATTGTGTTCCTATTTCATCATAGAAATGGGATTTATTCTAATCATGTATAACCCAAAAGGCTTTATTGTAAACATATAGGGTTTGAGACAATTATTTTAATTTGATAATAAACATATTGATTATTTTTTTATAATATATTTACGATATAATATATTGACCTTTTACAATGTACTTACTATTAAGTACATTGACCTAGAATCTGATCAGGATGTGAAAGTGCAAGACTTTTCCTAGACATTTCCGAAGTAGTAAACAAACTGTTAATCGGATTAAGGACAGTGTAAAGAAAACCAGGATGTACATCTATTTAGAGGAGCCGATAAAGGAACAATAATTGAACATTACTAAAATTTATGTTAACATTATATTAGCTTTTAAATAAGACTGTGACGTTAAACTAAAGACAGCGGCAATTAATATCTTATTATAAATTATTTTGTGAGTTTTCAGGATTTTATCATGATATATTATAGAACTTTATAGTACAAACAATTATGGAATTTGTTTACTTGAATATTAATTTGTTTATTTTGTAAGTAAATGTGTGTTATGTATGTTATATAAATATACTGGACGGCACACTTGCGGGAGAGCCACTATACGATCCTCCATACGATCTGGGCCTGTACCAAATAAACTATTGGAAAAGACGTTTGATTTGTCTTATTGGCTTACATTATGATAGATATTGACCAAGCTCTGACCAAAATAATATCCACATTTTTATGGGAAGATTGGAAAAAATTGCTCCTCAGCGCTTGCTTCAAACATCAGAGCTTGTTGCGTTTCATTGACGATATTGAGATGAAATGGGTCGAGAACCGAGACTGCTCGACTGACAACAAAATGCCTTTCATAATTCGATCAAATTCACAGTTAACATATCTAGTTTCAAAAACGTATTTTTGGACATTACATAAAGTCTGGAAGACGGTGAAATAAAATTCAGCTTCAATACTACCCCCACTGATTCTCATCTCTATCTCAAGGCGTCTAGCTTCCACTCTCCCCACACGTTTAGAGGAATTCCTAAATGATTAACCACTCGATTCAGACAAATGTGTTTTTCATACCTTTGATATTAAAATTCTCTCAGTGTAATCATGGCTATAAAGCCCACACAAGGCAATCTTCAATACATGAAATTGTTAAAAGGGCAGGAAAACTCTTTTAAAAACAGACAAAGCAGGGTCTCACTTGTCACAATCTATTACCTTGTCCTTAATTAAGATCATTACCAGCAGGCATGTTCACGAAGCTATCTTAGGACTATGGTGTGTCCTAAGTACATCTTAGTACAAATGTAGGATTCGCCATAACTTTTTCCTAACTTTAGGACATCGCTTACCATGTCCTAACACCATCCTAAGGATTTAAAATCACGTTTTGGGGGATATTTGGACTGTTGCAAAGCGTTTTAAAACACGGTAAAATAAAGCAATATTTTCTACAGTTCCAGCATTTCCGACAAACCTCAAATTCCGAACCCGGGAGAAGATGGAAGAACATAGTTATTTATTTTATTTTGTACGTTGATTTAACAAAATTGCTATTGGTCACTGATATATATTTAAGTAAATGTAAATTTTTAAAAATGCATACATTGAAATTAGGGTTTTAGGCCTATTGTGTTAATTACCGACACGAACAATTTTCTCTGGCTAATTGTTTAATGATTTATCCCTGCACAAGTCTCTCAAATTCGATCTGTATGAATAAATGTTAAAAATAAGAATGGTTGTAGAAGGTTAGGATATCTTAACTAAAGACGTTACTAAGTTATCGTCGAGCTACATCTTAAGACGTGTCCTAAGTTGATCTTAGGATGTTCGCAACTTTTTTCCTAAGTCATATCTTAAGAACACACTTAGGCCATATCTTAGGAAAGTTTCGTGAACATGCCTGCAGAATCTTTAGAAAAATATGCCTTATCTTTACACTAACAAATAATGGCAGATCTTTTCAAGGATTCACCGATGGCTGCATTTAAAAGCCCAAGGAATTTAATGGACATATGGTAGTGAGAGCGAGATCGATCGCCCAATGGTTGTTTTCAACTTGTTCAAGCCCACGTGCAATGTATCTACGTAACCTTTGACATCATCCACATGTTACAAGCACGGGATATTCAAAAGTGCGGTTGCATTTACTTCTACGTGAACCAGCATGTGTAGGATATGGAGTGGTTGGGTAGTTCGATTGAACATCGAGTGTTTAAATATTCGATTATTAAAAACGCTGACAACAATTTTTAGTTAGCTTAATCAACCCAATCAGGTGCGAAGTTGACGGTCGTCAGTTACTGCGAAGCGGTCGGCCGCATTGCCACCAACATCCCAAACATTATAATTACAAAATTGTTCAAATTATAGTGACTGTTTCTGTTTTAGTTTCTTTGTTAGTGTAAAAGAGACAGTACGGCGCATGTTATTAAAACACCGACTTGAAAAAAATTTCGATCGGGTTCGGTTTTTTTGTACTACTCATAAATGTATAAACTTTCAGAAAATTGCTAATTTCTCCATGAAATAAATCTAATTATTTCATTAGAATTAAAAATTACAAATAACCCATATATATTTACAGTGCAACGTGTTACGGGGTTCAGCCTTCTATACTATTACGAATGCATATTTACTTTAAACAAAACACATGTAGGGCTCGCAAAGATGTTTTTCTACTTTTCCTTGGTAATAGTTGTTCAAAGTGTTTAAAATAAACACAATTATTATTTTATAAGCTTGTATTTTGCGTGTTTATCATAGGAGCCGCTACAACCTAAATTCATTTCTGTAAGTGATACTCCTTGAAGAATTATTTGACATCTTTATCATAATGTCTGATCATTTTAAAATTAACCGAAATTGGTAAACCATTAATTAATAATCAAGAAAGTGATGATTTGTTCCGTTAAGAGAGTCCCTTTTACTTCGTGTACCATGATGACCGTAGTCGGGCGAAGATCTTGTAGTTTTCAGTACGTGTCAATTACGTGTCAATCAAAATCCACGAGGTACAAATAAACAAAATAAGATTATTCCGGTTTGTACGACCCTTAAATTTCCTGAAGCTCATAATTACATTAATTAGGTATGTGAAAGGGATTTTCATGTACTTCAACTATTATAATGAACATTATTTCCTATTTCCTAACGTTACAATGGGTAAATCTGAAGTTATTCACACACGCTTTTAGCTGCACTGTCTCTTAAAATAGTGCTAGATTTTGTTTTCTAATTTTAATCTAAGTAATTTACTTTTGTATCATGAAAAGCAACTGCTTGTCCTGAAAAATTAACGATTTTGATTGTTCATGTCGTTAGCAATCTAAGTACTTTAAAAATTCAGTTTATATATATATATATATATATATATATATATATATATATATATATATATATATATATATATATATATATATATATATATATATATATATATATAACAAAAAAACAATAAAATGCTTTCTTTGGTGATTCATTCGGGATATGAAGATGGTGACATTGCAGAAAAAATACATAACCCGCGATAGTGCGTTACGTAAATTTTTTCTCCAATGAGCACTACCTTTATAACCCGAATGAATCATCAAAGAAAGCATTCTATTGTTTATATTAACATCTTTCTTTAAGCAAATTGATAAATTGATTAGGAAAAGTAAGTAAAATTTACTAAATTATTGTAATGTACGTAAGTACATGTAAGTTAGCTAAAAGAAACAGCCAAATTGTCTCCTGTGAGACTTTAAGTCTGACATCGTCATGGTTGATTCGTGCAGTCCGTGATTTTTCGTAGGTCGCTATAGGTTTGGACCAATCAATAAACAGGGCGTGTCGATATATGTCCTGTCATTTTCTTGTCAGTTTCAGCCGCTGTAGATTTCGACCAATCGATAAATGGGCGTGTAGATTTCAGTCTGGCTGTTTCTATAGCGCTATGAATTAACTATAAGTTTCCGTAAGAAATAAAGGGAATCATACTTGGTAGATATATATATATATATATATATATATATATATATATATATATATATATATATATATATATATATATATATATATATATCTTTTAAGATGTCGAGTGTTATTGGTTATATTTTAACAGTTGTACACAACTTCGAATTCTTTGCTTTTTGACATGGTTGATTAGTAGGTATGGAACTGATGTGTTCAAATCTGACATCAATAAGTCTGAATCATTGCCTATTTATAATTATAACCATAATCATACATCTAACTCGATTCCTATTTATCGTTTTAGTATCAATCATTGCAATAATCAAGTTATTTATTTTGAAAATACAGAAATCGTACAAAAGAAAGAAATATTTTACTAAACCACTTAATGTATAACCTATAAAAACTGATGTTCTTTCTTTTTAATTTTTTTTTTAGATCAGAATGGATTACATAAAGTCATATTTGACAGCCAGAAATTTTTTTTTGGAAAAATTTGTCCCTGAACAAAAAAAAGTAATACAGACTTTAATCGACCTGAGAGATGAAATTCAAAAAGAAACAACACTCCAGAAGTTTGGTTCTGTCGGGTATTCATCAGTAGGTCTAATAAGCGATGGAGCGAGTTTTGTTTCATTATTTGCGGCACCAATGACAGCTGGATTATCTACTGCAATATCAATTGCCCGTTATGGAGGGATGGCTTTTGGTTTTGTAGATATTGCCCACAGACTTTATAAAATGTCCATGATAATGAAATTGATTAAAAGAGCTGAAACGAAATTGCAGGCACATGAAATCACCTTTTCAGATTTTATCCGACATTTTCTTCGGAAACTGGAAAGCGACTTTGAAATTATTGAAAACAAATTAAAAACCATTCGAGAGATAAAATGTGATGAAGAACAAGAGATCAGCGAGATTATCAAACATTGGAAAGAAATAGGAATGCTCGTTGCAGTTCCACCAAATTTAAAAACGTTTATGAATTTATTCAATGAGAGTAAAGAATTAATTGTACAATTACTGGTATCTGATGGATTGGTTTGTAGAGGTATATCAATTGCTACAAAAATAATTGTACAGATTGGGGCAAAGCAAGTCGCTGTAGAGATTGTAAAAGAAAATGCAAAGGATTGTTCAGAAAATATTTTGGAAAAAGTTACAAATCATGGAGCAAAACAAGTTACAAAAGAGGGTTTAATAGTTGGCACAACAGATTTTGCAACGAAAAGTGCAACGGATTGTACAGAACAAGTTACAAAAGAGGGTATAAAGGAAGGCGCTACCTTTGCGTTTAATGTAGCTACCTTAGGTGTGGGTTCAGTTTTGGATGCGTTATCGTTGATTAACAGTGTTAAAGATTTGTCACGATTTCGTAAAGGCGAACTGTGTGCTGAAGCAGAAAAATTAAATAGCGTCATTAAAAAAATGGAAATAGAATTGGAAATTATTATGCAGTTGTTTGAGGAAAAATCAAATGATGAAACATAGATTTTACACTATGATGTTGATTTAGAAACCAAGTACCAAATGGTTTACTTTTTGTATATGCGATGTATTTCAGTTTTGTCAACATAATTCGATCAATTAAGTTTAGTTATTCATGGACAAATATTATGGAGGTTAATTATCTATTAACCATTATATTTTAAAGTTTGTTAGTAGAAATAATATTTGAAGACCGTTTTCTTCCTTCAAGTTTAAAAGATAACCATACTATTTAAAATCTAACTTGTTTGTTAAAGTAGCATTTTCTTACTGGCTTTGCACGATTATGATAATGATAATGATATTTCAGAATGTTGAAAAAAGAATGCTTTTGTCGATCAAATGACAAACCAGGCAAGATATCACATGACTTTTGTATCATTGTCCAGATTCATGTGTGCTGATTGCACACAACCAAATCAGAGGATATATATCATTGTATGGAATGAAATGCAGAATAATTTTATCAAAGATTGAATCACAATCTAATGGAAAGAGAATTGTGATGTAATTAAAAGCACTGCGTTTTACCTTTCAACGTGGTTACATAAGCCCTGTTTAGCTTGTATTTGGTGAGATTAAATCGATGCATATCATTTTAAAATCATTTTACCATATTTTTGTGATTAATATTCAGCATCAAAGTGAAAAATGATACATAATTAGTAAGGGTTTGCAAAATCATTCAATTTGGTCAACTTTAACATTTTATCGCCATTTTAAGCACCGTTTAGTGGAAACACTTTACAGCGCTCACCCAACGTTTAAGGTTTCTTTTAAATGATGTAATCTGTTTTTAAAGTTTTTACATTTGCATTGATTTCCATGTCTGATCACGCTACAAAAATTCATGAATCTTTATCATTGTTCTTTTTACTTTGGTTTAAAATGATTTTACAAAAATGATTGTCGGTCTTTTATATTACCGTATAACGGGTATTTTCTGCGGTTGTTTATTTTCTGCGGTATTTTGCGGATAAGAAAAATCCGCAAAAATTCAAAACGCAAAATATTCTTTTTAAAAAATCACTAATTTTGACACTATTCAAAATACAAGCTATAATTTTCAAACGTGATCAGTCCGTTATTAGGGGGCTCTGCGTCGTATTTCACACCTAATTATCTCATGTTACCTGTCCGATATCAATTATAGCTGAACAGATATAAGGACTGTGTGTTTAGTCAAGTATGAAATAAAAATGATCTGAGAAAAGTACAACAGTATTTTGTATTAATACGCTACAATAGTGTAAGTTTGGTTCTCTAGTTTACGTTCCCTATGGCAAATCCGGTAAACACATGTATTTTTTTTTTGCGATCTAATGTAACCGCAGAAATTGAAAACGCAGAATATAATTTGATACTTTTTAGGGGTTAAACCGCAAAAATTTCAAGCCGCAGAAAATACCCGTTATACGGTAGTTATTGCTTGTTACAATGATATGACATCATTTTAAAATGCAATGATATTGCAATGTTTTATATCTCGTTATTTTGTGAATATTGAACAAAATTTATTTGTTAATAAAGTCTTTGGCAAAAATAAAAAAAACAATAGTCATGTACTGTGATTTGCATTTCTTTTTAAGATCACCTGAGCTGAAATCTATAGTGAGCTGTTCTAATCAATTTTGTCCTATATCCGTTTGTTTGTCTGTCCTACGTCCGTCCGTCTGTAAATTTTCATACAACTTTGAGTTATTCTGAAGAATCAAAGGGCAAATTAATTAAATGTGGCATAAAGCATTAATGAATAAAGGGGGTTCATATTTTTGTTAAAATGAAAAAAAGAATGATGATTTAAAATCATTGAACATAATCAATAAATCTTGTTTATGCCAACATTTATGTACTGAGAAAAATGCTATCAAAAATACAAAAGCAAAAAATGAGGTTATCCATGTTGTGTTTGCAAATTAGGAACACAACCATAGAGCAATGTCTTGTTTAAGTCACTCAAAACTGCGTGGCTGCAAACTTAAATTGAATATTTTAAAATTTCAAAATATGAGAGTGGTTTCCACTCTTAAGCGATTGGTTAAGACAAGATAGAGTTTTGCTTATTGAAGTTTCAGCTTTGTCTCAAAACAAAGTACACCATATATGATATAATGTCAGTGAAACAAGCAAATGTGAAAATGATCGACAGTTAATAAAAAAAACCATAATATCATTAAATTTTGCAGTTGTATCATTTAATGCTAAAGCACATTGCAAAATTAAATGCAAGTTTTTATACAGAATACACCTTTTTATTTCTAAAATTCTTATTATAAGTTAAAAGTGGATCATTATAATTGTAAAAAAAAATAGATGGATTGACCGACATACGGACAGAAATATCAACAAGTTGATAGAAAAACTGACAGACAGACAGATGGATAGGCATAACCAAACAGAAAGATAATCATTGTTCTCAATTTTGACTAGTTTGTCCTAGTTATTTCACACAAGATGTCAAGTAGCGGATGACTCAAGGTATTTTGCTCTGGCTTGTCACATTAAACAAACAAACCAGTGCGGTTTTCTATCTTCAAGCTCTGTAAGCAATCCTTGTGTAACCTTGTGTGCATTATAATTTGTTTACTCAGTTTTTGTGTCTTATCCGATTCATTGATACAAGATATATCAACATGGAATCACTAGTATAAATGAAGGTATCTTGCAATCAAAGTGTGAGACAACTGGACATTTTTTCTGTTATATACAAAAAAAAAGAGATTGTTATTTAGTTTATTTGAGCAATACCGTACCGTAATGTGAAAATCTCATACTACGAATGATATAATGTTTTAAGTAGGAAGAACGTAAATCTTGTATTCTTATCAAATTAACTCCTGTTTTATTTGCATAAATATTATATCATATACATGTTATATATCAAATATATAATAAAAAATAAAAAATAATCAAATACCGTGTATACATTGAATATTATTGCTAAACTAATATTAAAAGGTTATCAAGATTTTTAAACAATTAGACATTAAGACAAATTTGATAGCAACGTTTAGCAATGATCGACTACCTGTACGTTCTCTGTACAGACAAAGAAAAAGGGAAAAATTCTTATGCTAAGTACTTCGTTTTAAAATTAAAAATCTCTGTATAATTTGAACGCAACAAATTTTCAGGGAGAGAAGAATATATATGTGTTAGATTTATTTAAGTTGTTTGGAGTGTGTTAATTGCACTAAGTGACTCTTGTATACAAAAACATCCCTGGAACATGATTGATACGTAAATTTAACCCTTGCGTATAATAAAAGTGGGGAGAGAAATGGATAAATGCGGGTTAAGATCCATAAATCCCCTGCTACGAATGTTATTTCTTTTTTAAATTTATTTTCACAATCATTTCTTCTTACATTATAGACAACTGGTGGAATAAAACTATATTTTAATATATGTTTAATTTTATTTGAATAGCTCGGATGATTATTATATTCTAAAAACTTGATCATTAACATTATTATGACATAAGGGAAAGAGCTAATATAGGCCATACCTGCTGCCTAATCCCTTTTCAAAATGTTAGATTGAATGGAATTATGTTAAAATTAAGGTAATCATCACAGGAAGAAAATATTACACACTGTTCAGAAAATACTATATTTCATTAACATAGAATAAAATTAAAAATATTTTCAATATATAACTAGATGCTGTCATTAGACAGTAATACCCGCACCATGTGTTTGCCCCTAAATAACACTGTTTTATACCAGTTTAATTAAAAATGAAGGCTACATGCAAACTCCGGTAATACATTTAAAAATTATAATTTTCATAACTGAAGGATGAGATCCCTGCCCATATGATAATACACATCGTGACATGAGCCGCACTTTATGTGCAATTTGGGGTAGAACTGTTTGCAGTGAATTTTCAGTTAATCAATAATTTTAACATTTTATGTCACAGGAAGTATAATGGTCTATATAATTATTACAAACAAAATTAAAAATTAAATTATGCCCCCTCCCTGTGGCGGTTGCCGGTTTTAGATTTGCTTCTGTGTGCCTACATGAACATCATCGTATGCACAGATTTAGAGAAGGGGTGGGAGTGAGGGGTCCAGACCCCCCCTCCCCATGAAAATTCGTAAATTACCAAAAATACACCTTGGACCCCAATGCTCTTACAGACATGTAAACGCTCTAACCCATTGCGCTTCAATGTTAGGTAACATTATTTGGGGGGGGGGGGGGTAAATATTTAATCAATAGTCAACATACTTTATTGTTTATCTCAATAGGAAGTATACATGTACATCACAATATGCAGGTGTCCTGCACCACCTTAAAGCTGTTATTTACCTAATAAAATAGTGCAAGTGGATTTGAAGAATAGGTCATAAAAATACATGCATGTTACAAATGACTGATCTTTGTCTGAAGTTACGTACACAATACAGGTTTGCATGTCTCATTAGCGGGTACTAGTTTTACCCAGCTCTTCGATTAGATGGGTTCACGTGTATACATACATGGGTGTTGCTAAAACGCGGAACGGAAAACGGAACGGAAGGAAAACGGAAAATCTTATCTAATGTTATTTACCTCATAGATTTGTTAAGTATGCTAAAACGATATACTTTATGTACCTTTTTAATTTTTTTTGAAAGATTAGCAATATTAGATTATTTATTCAAGAATATTTATTTCCTCAAAATTAACAGTACATGCATTGACCACTATATTCTGTCCCAAAATATCCTCGATTCACTTTTTGCTGTATATTTATATATACCTCAGGGTTCAAGCGATTCTCTTTTAGAAGCATTAAACATTCTCATTATTCTTTCTTTAAAACGTCCTCTCTAGCTTATCAGCTGGTATAAATACACGGCTAAAAATAAAGAAGTCTACGGGGTTTTGCATTTTAACAGACCCGGATGATGGTGTTGAAAAATTGTGCAAGGTCTTCTGAGTGACTTCCAAATGGAGAAAAGATGTCAACATTTTCCATTATAAATCGTCCAAATGTGCTGCATGAATATTTTGGGATCGACAGACTATAGTCCCAATATATAATCGGAAAATCAAACCAGGCAACGTCTAGAGCTCTCTATTCGGATCATATGTATATAGCTGCTGGAATAAACAACTGCATGCTTTGTAATGCAAACGTAAACAAAATTGCATTGCTAAAAATACTAGTTTCACAAATTACCGGGTACTAGTTTCACAAATTACCGGGTATTTTAATGTTTACTGTATTTTAATTTTTTAATGTCGTCAGTCCTACAGTTTTTTTCTTCCATCTCAATGATACTGTATCGTCTGTATGATAAAAGATCGTCTAGAACACCGAAAATTCAATTTTGATGTAAGTATATACATGTACATCATATTTGAAAATAATATAAAAATACTCAAAACACGCATAAAACGCTTTCACTAACTGCGTACGTTACGCTAATATGCCAGCAATACCATATAAGAGAAATAAGTAAAAAGTTATAGCTAATTTGCTCGTTTAATCATGTTAATGTTTCACAATTCGTATACATTTGATTTTTCCGTTTCGTACTCAACTAAAGCCGAATGAATACAATGCTATAATTGATAGACATTCATATGAATATTAATAAGATAGCAACATGTTGATAATCATTCATTAGATATAAATAAAAGATACAAAGTAAATCGTTTCTGGCCAGTCTATACCCTTTTTAAGGGATAAACGTGATGATATTTTCCATTCCGTTCCGTTTTCCGTTCCGCGTTTTAGCAACACCCATACATACATGTCTGTGTTTTCCGTATGCAGAAAAGGATTACGGTAGTTAAGATCAGCTAAAGGAATTCATTATTGTGTTTTAATTGGATTATCATTATGATGTTGACCAATTTAGGTAAGCATAATACATGTAGTAGCAGTAGCGCAATATAATAAGATGCCAGCATGGGATTCCTGCCAGCATACATACACATGTTTATAAGTTCTACTTTCACTTTCTTAATGTAATCTCCCTTTGACAGCGTACTGTATCATCATCTAATAATATTTAAATAAGCTTATCATCGTTACCTATCCTATCGCATTTGTAAAATTTCTGTCATTTTAGTTGCAAAAGTTATTTTTTTCATTTGCCAGACTGTCAGAGTTGACCCCATATTGACCCTGTATAAACAATTTCTTATTAAATTTGTGTATTTCATATGTAAGTAAGTGTAGACACTTATATTTTTTATATGAGTAATAATAGGAAGGTAGGAGTATTTCTTTCTTAATGTATTATAATGCATCAAATACAATGTAGGTCATGACCTTATGGGACTGTTCTGACCCCACGAAACAGGAAAATACAAAATATCTTCTAAAGTCATTATGATGCATCAACTGGTGTAAAGTACATTAATGACCCCCAGGTGTTGTCTTTAACCCCCCCCCCCCCCTTTATGAAATAGGAAATTATATGATACACTGTATATTTTGTTAACTTCTGAGATCTGAGATCCTCATCCCTAAACCGTTTAATTTATTTTTGCTCTTTGTGTCATTGCGCGTAAAATTGTATTGTAAGATTATGCCCCCTTGGAGACACCCTGACATTTTAGAACTAGAAATAATAATGTATTTTATCTTATTCATATGTTATACAGTAGTGTTTGATCCATGTGGGTAATTCCTAGCCTAATGATGTCACTGCTTTGTTTAGGAGACTTTACAATTGCCCCAAATAGGTGAATACACATGGCATGATGCATATAACATTTTGTTTATAAATCTTAAAAATTGAATTAAGCAATTTCCAAAATGTTAATGTGAATCACGAGAGAAAAAGCAATCAAGAAATGATTTAAAATTTGCTACTGTACACATGTAAGAATGTATTAAGAAGACTGAATCTTTATAAGCAGGTTAGATTGGGGGGGGGGATGAATGTGGAGTATAAACATTTATAATTTGAATCATTTATTGTTATTAATTAATTTTAACTTGTCAATGAATACTACTTATTGATCCCAAGGTAGAAATATGACCTCTGATCGTATCTCAATAGATCATTTGTCAATTATGCAAGGTGTAATGTAATTTTTTTTAAGAATAACATTTTTTACCAGTTTATAAAAGTTTTTAGACACCCAAATTATATTTTGATTTTAATAGATTATTCGACAAGGAAGGGGGGGGGGGGGGGAGAGAGAGAACAGTTTATATTTGAGTTTGTTTGGGAGTGGGGGTTCCAAGTCATATATTTGACAATTTTTTAATGTAATTTAAAATAAGACTAAGCCATACTACAGTCATGAACATGAATAGTATAGAACAAAACACAAACTAATACATGTACATGTATATATACATAGCAAGTATTACAAAACAGATGATTGATCTATATCTGGGTTCTTAAATTGAATCATATATCAAGTACATATTATATTATTGTTTCTTTGTTCAAGGCATTTAAGATGGTATGTAAGTCATGATCCCAAGTGCTCTTCCTGAAATTATCAAATATCATAAAAACCATTGAGATCCCCACCTTAATCCAAAGATATCATTCCTCCTTAGGTCATGCAGGCGCATCAGATCATTATGGCATGTAAGTCATGACCCTAAGGGGTCATCCTGACCCCCTTAGAATCAGAAATTGTCAATTATCTTTAAATTATTGATGTTTGATGATCCTATCTCTATTTAATCTTTATTAATTATTAAGTCTCCTGAATGAAGTTTGGAGACTTATTGTTTTTGTACGGTTCTTAATACATGTATATATTCTTCATCTTCTTTTTCTTCTTTCCCGCTCTGAACTTGTTTCTCAGAGATGGCTGAACATAATTGTACAAAACTCTAGGATATGATAGGCCTGCAAATCTAGTTGTGCACCCTGGTTTGATTTTTCTCATTTTGGGTTAGACAACCACTTTTCGGGGGAGGGGGGGGAGGGGGGTGTCAAAAGGGTGTGGGGTCTAACATTGAACCTTGTAGAAAGAATCATAGACTCTATTGTAAATGGTAACTTGAAAATGGACAAAGATAATAATATAGGGTTTTCATAATCATATATTGGCTGTTACTGGCAATATATAGGGTTTATTAGATCTGACCCCTGGGGTCATCCCCACCCCCCAGGAATTTGAAATTACCATATATCTCAGAAACTGTTATAATCATGACCCCTAAACCATATATATTCATGTTTCTGATGTCAAGGGGCATCAAATGTTATGTAGGTCATGGGCCCTGTGGGTGGTCCTGACGCCCTCAAACAGCAAGTCCCTTAATATCTTCAAAACAGTTGAGATCCCCACCCTTAAACCATATATATTCTTGTACCTTGTGTCAAGGGGCATCAAACGGTATGTAGGTCATGGGCCCCGGGGGTTGTCATGACCCCCCTTGAACAGGAAGTGCACGAATATCTCGAAAACGGTTGAGATCCCCACCCCTTAACCATATATATTCTTGATCCTTAAAGGGCATCAAAAGGTATGTACCGGTAGGTAATGGGCCTCAGGGTTAAATTTAATTTTTCAAAACCGTAATGCACATCTATGGAACAGTTCCTTTCATATCCCAAGATATGATGTGTCTATCCATTAAATCATAAAAGGAGTTCTAGGATCTCTGTTTTTTTTTAAGTGATAAACGTCAATTTTTCTGCTACATTTTGACTCCCTGGATGAAATTTAAATTTTGAAAACCTTACTGCACATCTATAGAACAGTCCCTATCATATCCCAAGATATGATTGTCTATCCATTAAATCATAAGAGGAGCTCTTGGATCAGTGTTTGATTTTTTAGTGATAAACGTCAATTTTCTGCTACTATTTGACTCCCAGGATGAAATTTAAATTTTTAAAACCTTATTGCACATCTATAGGACAGCCCCAATTATATCCCAAGAGATGATGTTGCTACTCCAAAAGTTGTAAGAGGAGTTCTGGGAACCATATTTTTTTTGCCAAAAAACGTCATTTTTTGTTGCCCACTGATCCCCTTAATTAAAAAAAAATTCTGGAACCTGATCATGCCTCAATATGACACCCCCAATCATATTCTAGAAGATCATTTGGCTACTGCTTAAAAAAAATGACATTTTTAAAACAATTTTTTTGTAAAAAAACGTCATTTTTTAGCCATTAAATGACCCCCAGGACAAAATTGAAAATTCCGAAACCTTATTGCGCATCTATAGGATACCCTAAAACATATTCCAAAAGATGATTTGTCTACTTTTGAAAATGTAGGAGGAGTTCGAGGAAGAAGGTTTTTTGTGAAAAAACGTCATTTTTTACCAATTATTTGACCCCCAGGACTAACAGAGAATTTTTGAAACTTTTTTACAAAACAACATGATACCCCAAATCAAACTCCAAGAGTTCAGTTTGCTGGTTTATAAGATGTAAGAGCAGTTTGAGAAAGTAAAACGTGACAGACGGACGGACGGACGGACGGACGGACGGACGGACGGACGGAACAGGGTAACAACAATATACCCGAACTTTCTTTAGAAAGTGCGGGTATAACAATGAATTATAGGAGCAAGTGCATATAAAACATGGCGTTAAATGTTAAGGAAGCTGTGCTTCTTCTGTCACAATGAATTTCTCAAAAATCCTTTTTATTTTACTGGAGTTGTCTTTCTTGAAACACAAAGACACATAAAACTTCAATTATGTGACCATTATTATTTTTTTTCTCATATGAACTGAAGACTATGAATACTATCTTGGTCATTTATTTTGAATGCTAATTCTTAATGTTATTAGCGGAAATTACATTTTAACCAGGGGTATTTAAGTATTAAAATTCAATTTCACTTAAGACTAAGAACACTGAAAAGCTATCGGAGTTAATGTTTCTTTTATATTGACAATTTTATGAACAACTGCAACACTTTGCAATCCTTGAGCATATCATGTACATTGTATGTGCTTAACTTATGACGTTCAAAATGCTAGAAACCACACGTTTTATAGAGAAATTTCAATCTTCTCAATTTTTTTTTTACCAAACTCTAAGACTCACAAAATCAATAAAACCATTTTAAGAAAATAATTTCTCTTATCAGTGTAACAGAGATTCTATTATTTTACTTTGACCTATTATTACAGAGTTATGAATGAAGGTGAGAAATGCCAAATATACTGGAGGCAAAGACATCTAGTTAAATAGACAGATTGTTGTAACAAAAATTGTTTATCTATTATTTTATTCCTTAAATATAAGTAAGATATGTTGTTTTAAAACCAATAATATTGAAGTACAAGCTAAGACTTCAAGATCAATATTTGACTTAAGTTTTTTTTTTACATCTTAGAAATTATATTTAGACTGTTCATGTATAGAGATGCATGTATGAATGTTATATTTTATATCGAAATATTTATCAATGATCGATCTTTTCAAATCCACTCATTTATAAAATTTGAAGTGATAGCGAACAGTGTTCCAAAATCAAAAGTCTAAAGGAAAAATACAAAACAGAAGCAGAACAAACAAGGACCTCTACGGAATTTAGAAGTAGGATCAGGTTCCATGGAAATGTGAGCATTCTCTGCTGACCGGTCACACCCGCCGTGTGCTCTTTGTCGTAATCGGGAAAACGGAAAAATCCGAAGACAATTAGGTGAGTAGTTATGGTCTAACAATATGTATGAAAAACGTCAGTCAGCATTCGTCCCAGTGAAAAATTATATTTGCCGACAATGTCGTTGTATCGCCCATAGAATTTACGAAATGATGGTTTCGGTTTAATAGAGACTGTTGATAATCTTGTTTTATCAACTTGTTTGTCAGTAGGTTGCCTCGTTTTACACTGATCATACGTAGAGCATGCTCTTGCGTATCGAATTAACAGAGAGACAAACGAGATAATAACGACTAACGAGATAACTAACTCGTAAAAACGAGATCTTTTCTCGTAATTTAGAGAACTGTTCTCGCAATTACGAGATCTTATCTCGTAATAACGGGATCTTTTTCTTGTAATTATGAGTTAAAATTCTTTAATATGCCCCTATTTGTCTTTCGTTAAGCAAGTTTCGTTTCAAAGAAAAAATAGCGAGTCACATAATTTGGTTGTAAAGGAAAGTACCCGTAATGGAATATGACTGAAGGTCATGCACCTGCAACACCCTGGAAGAAAGTCGGGAGGTATTTAATGCAATTTAATCCGTATCAATATTTTAATTAATTTAATCTAATCTATATAGCTTCAACCATGCGCGGATCCAGAAAATTTTTCAAGGGGGGGGGGGGGGGGGGTCCGACGTTATTTGAGTTTGCCTGGGTATGGGGGGGGGGGGGGGTCCGAGACATAGTTTTGGTGATTTTAAAATATAATTGAAAGAAATTTTAATTTAACAGGGTGGGTCTTTTTCTTTTTTTTTACTTTTATTTTAAGCTGATAGACATTCTGATATTCTATCGCTTTAATGAAGAATAGAAACATCATGTCTTAAACAGATGTCTACATACTAGTAAGTGAAGATAACTACATTTATTTTTATCATCCTTTAAGTTAAGGAAAAAGGTAGTGACCTTGACCTGCCCTTGATGCGAAAACAAGATGGTCAAATTTGATTAAACTGATAAAATCATTTGGTTATATAATCGGTTTGATTGTGTCAAAATTTCATGAATTTTTTAAGAAGTAGGTCTGATAACGAGAAGACTCGTTCCTTATGATAATACTGGAGACCATAAGAGTCGTACAAATAGTTGTATAACATTTAGAGAAACATGCAAAGAAAGCGTCTCTTCCCTGAACAAAAACATTAAATAGTCTTTGACTAATTTTTAAAAGCAGTTTTCTTTGGTTTGAAGCATTTTGTGTATACCAAACATTGCTAAAACCAGCAGAGGACACCAATCTTTTACCATAAAAATCCAAGAATTTTCACTTTGGATGGAATTAATACATAACCTCGTATAGGTTTTTTGCGTATTTAAAGTTTTCATTTAATATTTCAGTATTTTCAACTTTCTGAAAATAATTAAAGGCAAAGGACCCAGTTCTCTAGATATCATAAAATTGGGCGTGGAACTGAACGCACTTTTAGAATTAGCTTGCAAAATCTAGTATGGACACGTTCAACGACCTTTCCTGTATGAAAACTCCACACTTCGGCACCGTTATTAAGGACACTAGCGACATTTTAGTTTCGATTCAAAATTCACAAAATTTTCCTTACATGTTTTCAGTATACCAAACATGCATTTGCTACCTTGTTGAGCCAGTATCTTCTGTGTTAGACTAAATTTACCATTAAATCTCAAGGTCATTACTAAATAATTAAAGCTACTTACAAGCTCGACCGGTTGCTTTTTATAAAACCATATGTGACTTTAAGGTAGTTTTGACCCTTTTCGAATTACAACAACTTTTGTTTTAGTTACATTTAAATAAATATTCCAAATATCATGCACTGTTATTACCCAAGATTTTTTTAAGACTGTCCTAATAGACTCAGACAGTAAAACCGTGTCGTATGCGTACATCAAAAGAAACAATGACATGTCTTTAAGTTGGGTAGGTTTGCAAACGCTCTTAAAGAAATCAGATTCGAAATCGTTAATGTACAAGGAAAATAAGAATGGAGAAAATGCCTCACCATCCATTACTACATATATAGTAATTTTTTACAAAGTTACTAAAAATGAGTAAGGCACTGGCGAGCGTAGTTTCTCCTTCTGGGTACTGCAGCAAAAGGGGCTTCAAAATTGGTACAAAGGCCGTGGGCACCTTCAAGTTGGTAGCTGTTGGATCTTGGAATCTTGATTTCAGATGTAGTTGATTTGGCAAAAAATGAAAAAGGCAAATCATGCGATGAAGCAGAGAAATCAGATAATTTTATAACAACCAAGCAAAATCGTTATGCTGTTTTAAGCAAATGCTTTGAGTAAAACATATAATTTTACATGTAAGAATTCACAGATGATTAACGGATAATTTAATTTAAAAAATGTTACATGTATCCATTAGTTTATAGATCAGCGAAATACTTAAATGAAAGAACACCTATTTTGACAAACCATTCCTTCGCATTATATAATACATTTGACAATAATAAGAAATATTAATTTTGACTTAAACATTGTTGACAATGATTTTGAAATAAATGTAAAAGAAAACTTGTTTAGTGTTCTTTGATGGTATTTTTAATCGAATTTTATATATGAGTATATTCATTTGTTGTAAACCAAATTAGGTCAGATTTAATACCGGTATTTGGTTAGAAAAATTTTTCCTTATGAATACAATAACTAGAGATTCAACCTGATTCCATAAGAGATAGACTTGAATCTTATATTTAACCTGTTTCAAAAATCACCCTGTGTATAATCTTTCTTACACATGTTACATCATTTTTTAAGAATAATGAACCCTGTAGAATAATGACCGGGGTCATTTTTCGATGTAGAATAATGACCGCTCTTGCTGTAGAATAATTGGATTTTTCTGAAGAAAAAAGACCCAGCCCAGTGGGCACGCAACGTTGTTTCAACGTTGAGGAATGGTTGAAATCAAGTTGCAACGTTCAAAAGAAAGTCAGTTCTTAGGTACGCCTCGTGCAGTCACTACACAGATTTTATGCGCAGTAAAATGCCGAGATTTTAGCTTTTGGACTATTGTGACTGTTTTATATTTTACATTGAAGCATCTCAGAAGTAATTGTTTAAAGCAGTCTGCAGAATGCATATAATAAACTGACTATTGTGGATTCTACGTTTTTGTGTTGATATCCATTGTTTCATGTCATGGAAAATGAGCATAGCTACTATTTGGCGGAATGTACCTGGTTTCTTTGCGATCATTTTCCTACAGCCTTACTTAAAACATTTTGAAATGCCAGTTCAACTTTTTAACGAGGACTTCATACACAAGTTGTTAAGCGAAGGATATACTCAAATACTACTAGGATTTTAATAAAGGACGACTTTATATATGTTTATAAAACATTTTCCAAAAAATTCACTTAATTTTAACTTATTTCCATTGTCATATCTATATATTTTAAACCAGATTCCAACACGATTTCTTCGTTGAATCAACGTTTAATTTTAAATTGACATTGAAACAACGTTACAATTTCAACTTTGCCTCAACTTTCATATGCAACCTTATTTCAACGTTGTTTCAACGTTAATTGAAATGCCCGCTGGGAGGGGTTATTTTTCTTCATGTAAAACATGAAGAGAAATGAACCCCGTAGAAAAATGACCCCTGCTGTAAACAAGAATAGAAATGGGTTATACTCGTATTACCCCGTATCCAAGAAATCTGACCTTGAAATTACTTGAATTTTCACTCTGTTAAGCTGATTTTGTTATAAACACCGAACCTGTAAAGAAGTGGTTGTACATGTATATAGTTTTTCATATCCGTAACAAACACACACAAACAAACTTTCATCGCCACAAATTGATTGTTAACAGTTACGTCTCTTCTCTCGTCGACATACGCTGCACTTGTGTAGAAACTGCTGAACTGTACTTGATTCTTTACCACGAATAATTCTTTTGAAACAGCATTTATATAGCTTTTTTTTTCGTTATAAAAACGATGTTTGATTTACAAAATTTATGCACAGTTTGCTAAACTTTATTTTATTGCGATTTTACAATTGTATCGGCAACAAATTACCAGGTCTACACGTGTGTGTTTAGAAGTCTGTGCAGGTGTTAAACTTTCTACTGTTGCAAAGCCATTCCGCAATTAAAAAAAGAAAACAAAAGAAAAACAAATTCATACACAATGAGTAATTAGCATTCTCTCTCAGAGGAAATTGTGTGATAATAAACGAACAATGATCATGAAAGAATAATTGTTGTAAAGATATACGCAATATTCATTGGTGAATGATTTGTCAATCGAAGAATGATATATATTTCCGTGAAAAAGACTAAGGCAGGTAACGAAGGAATATGAATACCTCTTAATTACTTTCTGGGGGGAAGTGATTTTTTAAAAATCGTTTTAAGTTAGTTTTGTTTTCTTCTGAGTAATACACAAACATCGATATGTTGAACATTCGTTGTAATGTTGTATCATGAATAGATTTTTTTAGAGCAATTGTGTGAAGAGTACCTGGCTATAGTAAATATCAAATAGATAATAAACACTGATCGAATATAATTATAAGAAATTAATTCTAAAAACTTTGATAAGGGATTCTGGCTCATTTTAGGGAGTTATATCTCCCTTGGTTTTAATGTTCACACGTTATTAGAAACGCACGCGATAAGTAGAGGAACTTTCTAAATATTCATAACAAGTATGTGATGGCTTCTATCATATCCCAATTAGTACATTTAGCTCAACAGAACTTTTTCATTTTTTTTTTTAACTTTTCACAAATTTTGAAATATTATGGTGAATGATGGGCTGTTATCACCTTTTTATTTAAAGTGTAACTCAAACGAATTACAGAGCAGTGTAGGAGACCTAAATGTGGATGGCTATTTTTCTAGGTCTCAAATTTGGGCTGTACCGGTACCACCAGGTGGTTCCAAAGGGTTTATATCTCCCTTGACTTTGAGAAGCATTTATATTTTTTATCCATGCGATCTTTACTACCTCCGAATTTGTCAATGCTCCTACAAATTATTGATGCATATAATCATCTTGATATTAATTAAAGTATGCCGATGATAAAATAAAATAAATTTTCTGTTCAAGTGCTCTCAGTACTTTGATGATTTTTCTTATCGCTGCTAGTGGCTACTAACTTCAGCATGGTTATAATGCCCAACAATGGAGTGAACTATTCATAATTTTGGTTTCATCATTAATTCTGGGTGATGCACTCGTATATCCAGTAGTATGTAGTAAGGGCAACTTGTCAATGCAAGTATAATTCATGAACAATATCGAGTCTACTCTTTCATCGCCAATAAACAAAAATTTGTGTAATAGTGTCTTGTATCTCGAAATAATTTTAGTGTGTTGACGCTCGTAATAATAATACATACATGTAAATGTTACTCGTTAAGATGACAACCATACCCCGATACAATACGTCAGTATATATATCTTGTTATAACAGAAAAAAAAAATATTTTCTAAGATATACCCCATCTTTCACTCTAAGTTTATTTGAAATATTTTTTTTTTTCAATTTAACAAATATTTTATTATGAAAATAAATACATATTAGGAATGGACATCAGGCTCTGTCTATTTTAGTCCTCTCCCCCACAGGTGCTTGCGGACTGGACCGTGCACTACCCCCCCCCCCCACCCACTCTTTTCTATTTTTTTCTAATTCTTTTTTAATTTCTTTTATTAATTATCGTTAACAACCCCTTATATATGTCTCCAGTCGAAAAATAACAGAAATATCACGACTCTGTGGCATTTTATATTCACACTCGTTTCCTCTATATATAAACTTTAAGGCTTTCTTTTTATATATAAGCCCCCCCCCTCCCCCTAGCCCCCCCCCCCCCCCCCCGGTTCCGACCCCTATGACATGTATAATAATATGAATATTTTCAAACGAGCTAACGAAAAAAAATCTCTCTGATATAATAGATTAATTTGTAGTTCTACTAATAATCAAGCTTGTTCAAAAAATGCATAGAATAGTATTGAACAAAATATAAAGAACTTTAAAATAAATTGTGACAGTCACCCCTGGGCATACTCTTGGGACTCAGAATGGTTTCAAAGTAGGGAAAAATCTTCTTCTTTTTAAATGTTCTCAAAAAACCACAATACCAAAATTTGTTACATAAAAAAAAATGCAAGCATTCATAGAATTCAACCTTAAACAAGAAAAAGCAAAAACAAAATTGTACCCCCCCCCCTTCAAAGAAACAGGAAACAAAAAAGAATTATATATTTAAAAAAAACTTTAATAGTAAATGTTCGACAATGTTCTTTACGTATACAACCTGGCAATGTTGTTTGACAGATCGACACATG